>NW_028148053.1:506619-551394 GCF_008360975.1 Lichenostomus cassidix | reverse complement strand
CTCTGATACGAGGTAGGCAGAAAATCATTAAATGAATAATACATTGTCTTCAGAAAGCAAATCTTAGTAGATCATTATCCAATCTCGGGCCTTCTAAATCAGTTCAGAAAATATTATTATCCAGCTTCTAGTTCTCCTAAATAAATAAATTCTAGCCCCTCCTATATCAAGAGGGGCTGAGGCCGTGGGGCCACTGCCCAGAGCAGCCTGGCCTGAGCAGGGCTGTGGGGCCAGAGCTGGCTGGGCTGTGCTGGGGAGAGTCCCTTGGTGCTGCAGAGAGCTCAGGGCAGCTGGGAGAGCTTGGAGGGAGCTGGGCTGGGCTGAGAGAAGCTGGGAGAGAAACCCATCAGTGTCCATCTCAGCCTGTGTGAGCGTGCAGGGGGAGGACTGAGCCCAGGGCTTGTGGGGCAGAGCCAGGGCCTGGGGAAGGGCTGGAAAACAGGCTAGTGGCCGAGAGAGGAGGCTGCTCTGTGCCCTTGGTGGCACGGACAGAGAAGGGAGGGAGCCCAGGACATTTGTCAGACGCAGCCTCTGTCCCCAGCCGTTACCAGCCCTGGCTGCTCAGCCCAGGTTTGCGGGTGAGTTTGGCTGTGCCCCAGCTCCATCCTGCTGCAGGGCTCAGGGCCTGTTCCCAGCAATGGCCAGCCCTGCCTGGCCTCTCTGCTGGCCCCGAGCCCGGCAGAGCCTGGGGCAGGGCTGGCTGGGAAGGGCCACAGGTGCCACGGGCTGTGCAGGAGCTTGGAGAGGCTGCCCAGCAGGGAGGCCATGGGGGCACAGAGCCCCAGGGACTGCTGTGGGCACCACGGCACAGGGGCTGTTCCCACCCGGAATGCTCCTGGCCTGGGCTGGGCTGCACAGGGGGCTGTGGCACCATGGCTGGGGCAGCAGGGCACAAAGGGGCCACGGAGCTGCTGCCGGAGTTGACAGCAAGGCCAGGAGCAGACAAGGAATTTCTTCTCTATTCACACTATATTAGGAGATACTTGGATTCAATATCAATTGGGAATTGCTCATATTATTGTATCAACAGGGAAAAAACCCTAAACAAAACCTAAAAAGTCTTTTCCCACTGTTTTTAAAAATATATTTACTTTGAATACACTTGAGAAATCTGCCTAATTAATCACAGAAGGATTGAAAACTTAAATCATATTGTTCCCAAAAGCTTGACTTGTTAAGCTGTTTTGAAAATCAATGAGCCCTGGAGCACTGAATTCCTGAAGATCTGAAGCCTCTGGAGAAGTAAAATTCAGCAGCAACATCTAAGTTGCTGTGAATGTCAGCAGCCCCCACTGAGGCCATCCCTGCCAAGAGACTGTGGGGAGAATGAGCAGACAAGGAGAGCATGCCTGGGGCTGGGAAAGCAGAACGCAGAGGCACCACCAGGTCCAGGTGGGAAATGAACTGTGGAGTGTGGCTGTGAAAGCCCTGCCTGGGCTGTGCCAAGCAGGACAGCCAAGCCCTGACTCCCATGGCCTGGGAATGGGGCTCTGTGGCCTCACAGGATGCTTGTGGCTCTCCTGGGAGCAGTGGGCTGTGGAATGGTGATTGCAGGTGTAAGGCCGCAAACCACACTTTCAATTAGACCTTTGAAAGGAATTACAGTTGTTTGTAGACTCTGAGTGCAAGACAATATTTCTAAGGGAACAATCCCTGGATAGAAGGAAATGTGGTGGTGAAATCCCAATTCTGGCCATGGGGGCCTGGAGGAGAAGGACAGTTCTTTTCCACAGGAAGGAAAGCAGAGAGCCCCAGTGTTTCAGTGGCAGACGAGAAGTGACTCTCAACATGTCAAGGTTTGCTGAAGCAGTCAGGTGGCCCCCAGGAGGCCAAACCAGCCAGACCTGTGCCATGTTCCCTTGGTTTTATGGGGCCCTGTAATGTCACAATGGCCCCTTGCATCCATGGTGGTTCGTGGTGTCACAAAGGTCTTCTTTGGTTCCGCAATGTCACAATAAACCATTGATTCCATGAGGCCATTCTCTGTCACCATGGAGCTTTGGTTCCATGCAGCCCTGCACTGTCACAATGTCCCCTTGGTTCCATGAGGCTGTGACATTTCTTAATATTCTCTCCATGGTTCCATGAGGCCTTGCAATGTCACAATGGACCTTCGGCTCCACGGTGTCTCACAGTGTCACAAAGGTCTCCTGTGGCTCCGCAGTGTCACAATGGACTCTTGGTTCTATAAGGCCCTGCAGGGTCCCAGTGGCCTCTTGGTTTGATGAGGTGCTGTAGGGTCACAATGGCCCCTTTGCTTCCATGAGGCCCAGCAGTGTCAAATTGCCTCTTGGTTCCACAAGCCCTGCAGTGTCACAATGGTCCCTTGGTTCATTGGAGCCACACACAGTCACTATGGTCCCCTTGCTTCCATGAGGCCCTGCAGTGTCACAGTGGTCTCCATCATTGCATGAGGCTCAGCAGTGTCACAATGGTCCCTCGGTCCCACAAGGCCCCACAGTGTCACCATGGTCTCCTCAGTTCCATGGGGCCCTGGGGTGGTGCATTCCTCCCTCCCCTTCTCAGGCTGCCCTGCGATCTGAGAAATGCTCGTTAGGCCTCAGCCTTGGCCAACAGCCCCTGGGCTCAGCTCCTCTGCAGCTGATCACAAACACTGTCTGCTCCCAGCCACTGCTGCTGTCCAACCAGCTCCTGGTTGCTTTAGGAGCAGCCTTGGGAACTGGTTTTCTCCCCTCAGTGGCACAACATCCCCATTCTCACAGTGTCAAAGAAAGCTGTTGATGCCAAGTGCAGCCAGGATGAAACATTGCTGTGACTAAAGCCCATCTCTTGGGGCCCTATGAACAGGGCTCCCAAATGAGCCCCTTGGAGCTCTCCTGGAGCAGTGAGCTCCCTCTGAGTGGGGCCTCTCCGAGCCGGGAACTCTCCCGTTTGCTGCACTCGGGGCATCCCCGAACAACGAGGGACCCTGGGCCGATCCCCCCACTGCTCGAGGCTCAACCCTTCGCCTGCTGGGGAGATGCAAAAGCATCCGCAGTGAGCATTTCCCTGGCCTCCAGGGCAATTTCTGACAGCTGCCTGGCACTGCCTCTTTCTGTCTGTGTGCACACACGTGTGCCTGTGCTCTGGAAATGGGGGAGAAATGCTGCTCTGGGAGGTGTTGAAGTGCTTTGGATATCTGAGTGAGTTAGGCCTGTAAGTAAGGTTCAGTCATCAGGTATGAGCTAAGTGAAATGCTGCTTAGGGTTTTTCTTCTGCTAAGTTGTTCAGTTTAAGGTATAAGTCAAGGTTAATGTTATAAATTACAATAGGTATAGTTCATGAAATCGTTTAGAAAATAAGTTTTAATTCCTTGCTTTTGGTTAGCTCTGCTTTTCAGTTTTGCTTTAACAGAAAGAGTTCTTGTTTTAGAGCCAAACCGTTCTGCTGAAGGTTTGCAACAATTGTAACTCTTTTCGAAAGGCTGCTCAGCAAGGCTTGTGTAATTCCCACGGGACACAGTCTAACTGCTATGCAAGAAAGAAACCCCCCCAAAAGCCTGTGTACCCCTAATCACTACCAACCAGCGCAGAGAGCGACGATTCCACGGCCAATCGAGACACCCAAAGGAATGTCAGTCAACACCCACGAGGGGACTCAAGGGAGGGGGTAAAGAGAGCTATAAAAAATGATGATTTGCCATCTTCGGGTGCGGTGCTGTAGGCGTAGCAGGGAGGCTCGCCTAGCCCGTCCAGCGCTGTAACTTGGCTGCTATCTGCTTGCTCAATTAATAAATTCTTTAATTAGCTCTACGTCTCTGACTGGTTTTTGAGACCTAACACATAACGGTAAGTAAGGTTCAGTCATCAGGTATGAGCTAAGTGAAATGCTGCTGAAGGTTTTTCTTCTGCTAAGTTGTTCAGTTTAAGGTATAAGTCAAGGTAAAGGTAGAAGTTAAGTTCTGTTAAGTTTGAGGGCTGTTAAGCTTTTAAGCCATATTCCTTTTATCCTTGCCCTCACTGTCCTTTTGTCACACACACACACACACACACACACACACACGGACAGTTCTCAGTTAATTTCTGGTTTGATTGCCTGGATTTGCTTGGTGTCCTAGGTTGCAATATAGATGTAGTTAAGTATTCTATTACCACCAGCTGTGGGCCATTAGCTGCTATCACCTGCTAATGACCCACTCTGGATGACAGGCAATGGGCCATCCGTTAGCTATTATCAGCTGCTAATGACCCACCCCGCATGACAGGCAATGGGCCATCAGGGACCCACCGTGTGACTCATGGACTTATCTCATCCCATTATGGGATGCTCTGCCCAGGAGGGAGGAACCAGGTGTTCCCACGTGGATATAACCTGGCCTTGGAACTGCCTGAGGGAGCCCTGTCTACTGGATTCCCAGAGGACCAGAGCTACCACTGGATCTTCAGCTGGAGACTAGACCTTCACAGGATCACCGCTTCAACTGGACTACTTCAGTTGGACTGCTACTACCACCCTAACAGGGTGTTAGGTTGTATCTGACTTTGTCAGTGCTTTTCCTTGTATTATTTCACTTATTTTTAAATTCAATCTTGACTTGTGATCTCCCACTGGTTTGTTTTCAAACCAAGACACTTGGTTTTGTTGTTGCTTTTTTCCCCTGGTGTGCTTAACTGTCCAATCAGGAGCAGAGTGACTCTTGGCAAGGAACTTTGTTGTGCTGTCGCTTGACATTAAATCTGGTTTTTGCTGATGCCTTGCTGGGGATTTTTTAAGTGCTCTCAAGCCCTCATTTGTAAGACCTGGGCCAGGCTCTCCTCCTGGGGGACACGGGGACGCTGCCAGGGGGTCCCTGTCTCCCTGTCCCACCCCCCAGGGCCCTGTCCCCCCTGTCCCCATGTCAGGCTCTGGGGGTCGATCTGGTGGAACATCCTCTGGGGGAGGCTGTGGCACTTGGGGGTCAGGGGGGACCTGGGGGGACAGGGGACCCTGCTGTGCACGAGCAGCGTTGGAGTTGTCTGGGGGAACTTTGGGGGGGGCTAGGGCAGAGTGACCTCCCCAGGGACCTCCCACAGACCTCCTGTGATGTCACACATCACCCTGGAATGTCACAGCCCTCTCTATGATGTCCCAGTTGATGCTGCAATGTCACACAACCTGCCCTCGGGTGTCACACCACCGTTCTCTGATTTCACAGCTTGCTCTGTGATGTCACAACCCCTCTGGGATGTCACCCAACAACCCTGTGATGTCACAACCCAGTCTGTAATGTCACAGCCTTCTCTGTGATATCACACAGCCTGTTCCTTGATGTCACAGACAACTCTGTGATGTTACAAAGCCACACTGTGATGTCATAGCCTGCTCTCTGATGTCAGACAGAGCCATCCTCTATGACGGCAGAGTCTGCTCTGCAACCACACAGCCCTCTTTGTGATGTCACAGCCCGCTCTGTGGCACAGCCTGCTTTATGATGTCACATCACCACCATGGGACATTACATCCTGCCCTATCATGTCACACAACCAACCAGTGATTTCACAGCCCAGTCTATGATGTCACAGCCCTCTGTGACCTCACAGCCAACCTGGGATGTCATACAGCCACACTGTGATGTCACAGTGAGCTCTGTGCTGTCACACAGTCCCCTCTCTGATGCCATAGCTGGTCCATGATCTCACATAACACTCTGTGATGTCATAGCCCAATGTGTGACCTCACACAACCCACTCTGTGATGTCACACAGCTGCTTTCTGACATCACAGCTTCTCTGTGGCTCCCTGACACAGCCCCAGAGGTGCCCATGGCTATGACACAGCCCCTCTGGGCCATGGCACAGCCCCTGCCAATGCAGAGCACCTGTGAGCTCTGGGTGTGCCCTGCTGGTGTCCCTGAGATGGCCTGGCAGTGCCCCAGCCCTGCTGGGCTGTGCACAGGAGCTGCTCCTGGGCAAAGCTGTCTCTCTGCAGCGCTGCCGCTTGCCAGGAGCTCCTCTGTGCCAGGAGCCCAGCCCAGCTCAGCAGCACAGCAACAGCACAGGGACTGGAATGACCCTTGTGGGGCTTTGGTGCTGTTTGCACCAGACTCAGTCCCTCAGAGTGAGTGCAAAAAACTTCTCAAGAACTCGAAGTGAGATTGAAACCCTGAAGTATCTTGTAGTGTTAATGAGTTCCACTGAATGACATGACTGAGAAAGTGTCCCCAGGTTCCAGTGAGAGCAGAAAACTTCCTGCAGAAGTTGACTCTGTTAGGTCTTCAAGTAAAGACAATCCCAGGGATGGGTTTGCCTTTCTTGAGCCAGGACGGATCCAAACTCTCTTCCCCAACACATGTATCCTAGGCACCACGGGCACTTTATCCCCCTTCTGTGGCCCATGGAGGATTGGATTGGATTGGGCAGGGCCAGCTCAGCTGGTGGAGCCTCAGGTGTTCACTGATCAGTGGCCTAGGCTAAATTCATCTCCCAAAGTTTGAAGATCTCACCACCCATTGCTTTCAAGGTGGTTTTTAGCTTTCCCTTGCACTGTTCAGCTTTCCCAAGCTGGTGCCTGACAGGGAATATGAAACACTCACTCAATCCTGTGCTCTCTGGCCCAGGTGTCCCTGAGGCTGTTCTGGAAATGATTCCCATTGTCTGACTCAATTCTTTCTGGGGGCTCTGTGCCCACAGGACTTGCTTTTCCAGGCCCAGGGTGGTGTTCTGGGCAGTGCTGTGAGGCACAGGGTGTGTCTCCATCCATCCTGGGGCTGTTCCCAGCACTGTCAGCAGCAGTGCTTGCCCTGGTGGCTCTGTGGCACTGTGATGTCATTGATCTGCCAAGCTCCCCCAGAGTGGTATTTCCACCATCGTCCCCAACACCACAGGGGCTTTTCCTGCTTGATCCCAGCACATGTTCCACAGTCATGGATAACCTAGAGATGCTGTCCATGGTTAAATCCACCCCTCAGTCATGAGCCCATCAGGAGGTTGCATCTCTTTCCTGATTACCTGAGGCACCACAAACCCATTGAGCCTGAAATATCTCACCCTTGTGTGGCCTCTCCAGACGCACCTGAGACACTTTAATCCTGGCAGCCCAATGCCCCTGTCTGTTGTTGTGAAGCTCTTCAGTGCCCAACTTTGGGCACAGGAGCATCCACAGGAGGGACTTTCACAGCCACCTTCCCTACCCAGGCAGCAATGTCTTGCCCCAGCCCAGCAGCCCTGATGTGTTTCCCTCTGTGCTGCCAATTGTCCTTTTCCCATCATTCCAGCCACCCCCACAGAGCAATTCCCACCATCCATGAGTCACAGCAGAGGTGCAGCACTGGCCATTTCTCTCACTCAGAGCTCTGTGTATGTTCCCAGTATTGCAGTGACTGCAGCAAAGGGACACACCACAATGGGACATTTCCTGGTCAAATATAGACATAAAGAGTAGAAATCTGTCTGTGACTTGTGTTTTGGCCTCAAAGCTGCTGTGGTTTGCAGGGAGCTGCAGTGTGGCACAGCACACTGGGAGCTCTGGCTTGGGAGAAGGTGTTGGTGCCAGCTGGTCCAGGGAGCTGCAGGGTGTGGGGAATCAATCCCTCCTGGCCTCCTGCCCTAGGGTGACACTGTGGGGCCTCATGGAATCAAGGGGACCATTGTGACACTGTGGAACCCCATGGAACCAAGTGGCCATTGTGGCACTTTGTGGCTCCATGAACCCAAGGGAGCTTTGTGACATGATGGAACCTGATGGAACCAAGGAGACCATTGTGACACTATGGGGGCCTTTGGAACTGATCCTGAAATCAGCCAGACAAACTTACACAGCTTGAGTATTAGAAAGCAGCCATTCTTTATTACAGCGCTGGTCACTCAGAGGTCATTTCCTCAAATCAAGTGCTCCGAGCATCAGGTGAACAGAGTTTTTATCACACACACTGATTACATATTCATCATCTATCCCTGCTTACTTTGTGTATATGTATTACTTTATTTATTTGCTGTTCTGTTCTACTGTCCTTGATAAGAGTAAATGTTGTTGTGTTCCACTGTCCTTTTCAGGTGAGTAAAATGCTCTTCTGTTCTATTCTCCTGTCCTTATCAAGTTCCCCCTTTTCTTGAGACTAAGTTCCTGATGGGAACTGCTCTCTATATCTATATTTCCTTTTATAGCCTAAGGCATTACAACAGCTACAACACCCAATCACGGTGCAAACTAAAACCACACAACAGTTATTATGGTGAGGATTATAAACAGATGTTTTAACCAAGTGTAGCTGGGTACCCATGAAGTAAGTTTGGTCAAGATTTCTTCAGATCTCCAGGAGGTACCATCTTGAGCTGTGCATTGTAAAAAGTTGTCAATGGAACTTGGAAAGGTCCCTTCCACTTTGGCTGGAGTGGAGCAGCTCCCCAGTCTTTCAAGCAGACCCAATCTCCTGGTTGGAACTCGTGCCCTGGTGTGTCAAATCCCCTCGGTCTGGAGATCTCCACTGCTCACTGCAAATCCTGTAAAGTTTTACAAAGAGAAATGAGGTAATTATTCAAATCAACCCCTCCTTTTACAGGTTTGTTTCCTGGAATGTGGTACTTGGTAGGGTCGACCACAGAGCAGCTCATGGGGGCTGATTTTGCTGGTGCCCCACAGCTGAGTTCTGCTTTGAAGTAGAGCAGCAGGCAAGGCTTGGCCCCAGGTCAAGGAGGTTTTGTTACATATTTTATCCAATTGCAATTGGATGGTATAATCAATTTGCTCTACTTTGGCACCAAGGGCTGTGAGGAGACACCTTGTCCTGAGGCCCTGGGGCCTCCTGGCACAGCCCCAGCAAGGCTGGGCACTGTCACCCCCTTGTCCTGCCCTCAGCATCCCCACCCCACATCCCAGTGCCCCAGCAGAGCCCTGAGCAAGGCAGGAGGGACAGGATCTGCCTTCCCCAGGGCTGGGGCTCAGGCCTTGGCCTTTCTGCTGCCTCCACCCAGCCCAGGCTGTGCTCAGCACCTGAGCTGTCTGCACAGAGCCTTTTCCTCCCTGCACTCCTGGCCTCAGGGATCTGCTGGAAGGAGACCCTGGGGAGCCTTTGTCAGGAATGGCCCTGGGGGCTCCTTCATGCTCCCAGGGACTGCAGGTTTTGCAAAGGGCTTTGGGTTTTTCTTTCCCTTGGAGTCTCTGAGAGCTTTGTGCAATCCTGGCCTCCAATTCTCTCCTCCAAGGAGTCCACAAGGAGCCTGTGTTGGGGATGGACCTCAGTGGGAGCCATGAATGCATCGAGACACTTTGAGTTTTTCCTCTGACTGATGGAAAGTTTTGTGCAATCTCCTCTCATGACCAAAGGTTCAAGGGCTGAGCTCCAAATGCACCACGGGGCTCATTAGGATCAAGCAAGTCCTAACAAACCATGGCTCTACCTTGATTTCCCTCTACTCCACTGCAGTTCATTAGGAAGGTTTCCTACCACCGTTATGGAGAAATATTTCAAAGAGCTTCTAAGAAAGATGCAGTCCTATTTTAAAAGTTGTGTTTTATTGCTGTTTTCTTTAGAGAAGAGGTGATTGCAGCATTCTGTGGTTGATATTGATCCAGGGTCTGTCCTAAGGAGGTGTGGCCTGGTCAGAGAAGCTGTGCCTTGAGGCCTGACACAGTGTGGACAATCTTGCTCCATATTCCCAACCCCATCCTGTCTTCAGAACGCTGCAGGCAGTGATGGCAGGTGGGGACAAGCAAGGCAAAGGTGTCTCTGATGGTGAGCAAACCTGGATGTGTTTCATGAATCCAAAGGGCCAAGCCCTGAGCCCCAGCCCCTGGCAAGGCAGATCCTGTCCCTCCCTCAGTGCTCAGGGCTCTTCCCAGGGCACTGGGATGTGGGGATGTGCAATGCCAAGGGCAGGACCATGGGGTGGCCCCTGCCAGGCTGCTGGGCAGGGACAAGGAGGCCATGAGGCCCCAGGGCTGCAAGGGTCACTTGTGTCCTGCTGGCCTCAGGGCCAGGGACAGCAGCCATGGCCAAAGTGCTGCACAAGTTGGCTCTGTCAGGGCCTTGCAGCTTCTGCACATGCCTCTGCCCTCTCCAGCCCAGGCTGTCCTACGCTGTCCATGCCCTGTGCCTCTGTCCCTGCAGGCTGTCATCATCCCCCGGCTGCCCCACCTCGCTGGCCCTTCCTTTGCTGACAGCTCTGCGTCCTGCCTGGCTCTGCCTTGGCACACAAAGCCTTGGGCTGATCCAGACTCCTAACTAACCATGGCTCTGCCTTGATTTCCCTCTGGTCTTGTGCTGTTCATTAGGAAGTTTTTTTATAGTTATGGAGAAATATTTCAAGGAGCGTCTAATAAATCCAAATTCCTAGTTTAAACGGAGTATTTGTCCCTGTAGAGAAGAGGTAATTGCAGCATTCTGTGACTGACATTGATCCAGGGTCTCCCCCAAGGAGGTCTGGCTTGGTCAGAGAAGCTGTGCCTTGATGTCTGAGTGGGGACAACCCTGGTCCTCAAAGCCCAACCCAATCCTGTCTCTCCTCAGTCACCTGGGACCTGCTTTGCTTGCACAACTGGCTGCACTCAAGCAAAGAGGGGTTTTCATATTTTATTTTTTGAAGCAATCTCAGATTCCTAAGTTTCCCCACTGAAAACAGACACCCTCCTCAAGTGTGTGCCAAGCCCAAGCTGCCACCAAGGAGGTTCCCCTTCCCCAAGGCAGAACCATGCAAGGAATGTTTTAGACACATATGAAATTCTTCAATAAACCCTAATCCAGGGTTCAGTGAAGGCAGAATTAGAGCAACTGCTGAAGGGCAGACAAGCTTTGAACTCCTTGCAGCTCAAAGGACCCAGTGGCTTGTTGGGAGGTGTGTGAGTGAGCCGAGAGTGAGGGGAAGGGAAATGCAGAGAGCCCTGGAAGTGCTTGTGTGCAGACAGGCTGCTGGGAAGGGCACTGCAGCCCTGCCCTGGGCCAGCTGTGATGCTGGATTCTCATGCCAACCTGCACTGGGCCACTGCAAGGGGCTGTTGCCGTGGCCACTTCACTGACCTCACGGCAGCAGCCCATTGCTCAGGGCTGGTGTCACTGCCCAGAGGCACAGGGGATCCATGGCTGGGGTTTGTGCCATGGCCACCTGCCCTGTGCCGCGCTGGCTGGGCAGGCGCCGCGGAACCAGCAGCAAAGCCCAGTGCCAGGGCCAAAGGCCAGGTCAGCCTGACAGAAAGGGTCAGTGCTGGGGACTGTTTCCATGGCAACCATCGCTGGGACACCACACCTGGGTCACCTGTCATGGCAGTTGCCATGGAAACCCCTTGGAGGGACTGATGCCAGGGACACTTGCACTGAGACACTGCTGGGCTCGGGTGCCATGGCAACCACCATAGGGCATCATTGGTCCAGAGGTTGCCATGGCAACCAGCACAGAGCCCCCTTCCTACTCTCCAAGGCCAGGACAACCTGCAGGAGACACTTTGCTGAGGTTGGGTCCATGGCAAACAACCTTTGCCCTGCTGGGATGGGGATTGTCACGGTCAGAAAGGAGCCTGTGGAGCCGTGGTGATGCTGGATGGCCATGGGGTGCTGCTTTGGGTGGGGCAGAGGGAATTTCCTTCCCAGGGCTTCCTTGGGGCTGTGCTTTGGGGCTGTGCTGAGCACAGGGTTGATCACACACAGATGGTTTTGTTCTCACTGAGCTTGCACAGAGCCAAGGCCTTTCCTGCCCCTCGTCTGGCCACGCTGGGGAGGGGCTGGGGGTGTGGGGGAGGTTGGGAGGGGACACAGGGGGACAGGTGACCCAACTGACCCTGGGGATATCCCAGACCACAGGACATCACGCTCAGTGTATAAAGTGGGGGGAAAAAGAGGAAGAGGGGACATTTGGAGTGATGGTTTTTGTCTTCCCAGGGAACACTTAGGTAGGAGGGGATCCTGTTTTGCTGGTGGTCAGGGTCAGCACCAAAGACACAGACACCAACTGAAGGATTGGCATAATTTTATAATTGTAATTTATATAATGCAAAAGTGCAAAGAATTACAAAAGGAGAAGCTCAGCAATGTACATGATCATTTGCGAAGAATTACAAAAGGAGAAGCTCAGCAAGGCACCTAATCATCACTACCAAAGATTGCCTATACTGATTTAGAAAGATCCATCACCAGTTACCCTCACACTTTAGCATCACCCAGCCCCACACATCAGCTGGGGAAGCTGTCACAGCCGAGGGCTGCAGAGCCACTCTGGACACTGGGAATTCCTGCAGCTGTGTCCAGCCACAGGTGAGGCTCCA
Source organism: Lichenostomus cassidix (assembly GCF_008360975.1). Taxonomy (NCBI): domain Eukaryota; kingdom Metazoa; phylum Chordata; class Aves; order Passeriformes; family Meliphagidae; genus Lichenostomus; species Lichenostomus cassidix. Next base: position 539,226 of record NW_028148053.1, on the reverse strand, counting down.
ACCTCACTGTGAGAGGGCCCAGCTTGGAGAGTGCTGAACAAACAAACTGACAGCACTTCCAGTGCAGGAACAGCTGGATTCATTCTGCTGTTTGGTTTCTCCCAAAGCCTGGCCAGGGCTCAAGGAGGAACCAAGGGAGTTGACTTTGACCATACACCCCCAAAGAAAGCCTGATTTGGCCTTGTCTGGTTTCTAAATACTGAAAGGTAAAACCAGGTTTCACAATGAACAGCTAAAATGATCATTTTGGCAATAATATTTTGTTAATTAGCAGATACATATATAAACTTTGGTTGGAAGGTTCATCTAGAGATCACCCTTGGCTCAGGGCCTGTTGTTCAGGCCTTGGTAGTTCAATAAGTCCATTGTAGATAAACTACAACCTTCATAACAATTCTTTCAATAATATAACCTTAGATTTAGGTATTAGGCATAAAGGCATAGCCTCTCGCTCTCCAATTAAATGCTCTTTAGGTTCATTACTCAGAGCTATAATTGGCAATCCTTTGAAAAAACATGCCTCATTAGTTGCTATTCTCTATGTTATCTATCAAGTCTTCCTTTTTTCTTGAGACTCTCTCTCTTTTTAGACAAATCTGAATTCTCTATTTTCCAGGAAAAACTGTTACAACAACTCTACCATGGAATCATAACACACCAAGTGCACACACTGCAATGATTACAGTCACTGCCACAAATGCATTTCACAGCAGCCTCCAATTTGGCAGCCATGAAGCCAATCCCACCAGGGAGAATTTTCTTCTTTCTGCCACTCTTCTACTGCTCTTTCTATTGAGGTCATTCCTGACTGTTGGACGCCAAACCCATCACTGATACAAGTGCCACATTCCTGTCCTAGAATAGCACAGGTTCCTCCCTGGACAGAAAGCAGATAATCCAAGGCCATGTGGTTCTGTAGAGCTCCCATTGGTGTTTGTTGGAGCTCATAGGATGTGCTATTCGGTATTTTAATAGCATCATTTGCTACTTCTTCTAATAATCAATTTAGCTCCTTAATGTAAACTTCATAGGATGAGGCAGCACACAAAGGGCACAGGGTGAACCAGAATCTTTGGCTTTCTGAAATCAAAGGCACTCTTTGGGTGGAAAATGTTCTCTTGGCCCCACCTCTTCCCTGTGGTTGTTGCCAAAGTACCCAAAAGGGTGGCACTGCAGCTGAGAGTGGGGTAACACTGACCTTGAGAAGCTCCAGCACCCCAAGCTCTATTGACTTTTTCAGTAATGCTAAACCATATAAATCCTTTCATATTTTGGCCTCTAACTATAACAGGGTAGGTTTCTCCTGAAGGGAAATCTTACTGAATCCTGTAAAACTGATCACTGTATTCTTTTGTTCCACAGTATAGTTTTCTCTAACTGTCCCTTCACTGACTCCGTTACGAGTCAGAGCCCATTGAGAGAGTTCTGCCACCCCACAGGATGGGCCCTGCAAGGGAATCCCATTCCTCCCAACACTGATTGAGAACAAATCCAGCAATAAGTTACACTGAGTATTTTAGCTACCTTGATCTTTACATTTTCATAGGAATTCTTATGACTAATCCCTTGGTGAAACTCCAGAGGTGTTTCTGGCAAACAAAGATTCTGGTTGACTATCAAGATACATCTTATAGGCATAAGTAGTTCTTTAGTGACAAGTGACTTTTTCCTCAGTCTCATTTGGGTTAGGAACAATAATTCCATTGTCCATGGAGCTGGCTCTTTTTAATTCCACAATAATGCCCCAAGGTCCTTTGCTGTTCAGCTTCACTGCGGTGTCTGTGGGTAACAAGGCTTGGTGGGGTCCTTTCCCCTTCGGCTGCAGAGCTGCCAGCTCCCAGTCCTTGAGGTGCTCCAGGCTCCTGGCTGGAATTCCTGTGGAAGGCACTCAGGGTCACATCAGCCTTCACATGGAGCCCTGTGGATCAGAGCATTTTCCAAAGGGAACATTGAGGCAAACAGGGAGATTTGGTCTGGCAGGATCTGTAAAACAACATCCTATAACATCTACTTGTTCTCCCATAGAACATTTGGCTGCAGGGACATATTCCCATTGTTCCTGCCCAGGTTTCAGGATTCAAACAGTGTTTTAATTTAATTTCCCCAGAGCTGTTCCATCAGCTGGCTCAGAAGGGCCATTTGGCCTCTGGACCCACACCTTGGCTCCATTATTAGGACTGCTGGATCCAAACCCTTTATTTCCACAAGCAGTAGTGATTTGAGGTGGATTTTTTTTTTTTTTTTCCCCAAATGTCTTTAAAACCACAATGTCAATAATCATACTACCCTGTCATGGGGTTGAATAATTCAATTTTGTTCACTATTGTTTAACAGAATTCAATTTCTCCTTGATAATCTGCATCAATTCCTCCTCCCATGACATGAACACTTTTCAAGGCCAAGCTCCAGTGAGCGGTTATCAAACCAAAGTGTCCTGGAGGAATCTGAATTCCTGTTTTGGTATTGATAACTCTCATTTGCTTCTGATTTATCCTCATTAAATCGAATGCATAAAGGTCCAGCCCTGCAGCTGCTGGAGTGGACCTGTAAGGGGTTCTCCATCAGGACACATTCCCATCTCCTCATTTTTTCAACTGCTCTTTTAACAACCCCTTCATCTGTTCAACCAGTCCTGCAGCTTGTGGACAGTCTGGTATATGAAAAACCCAGCAGCTTTAATCGCTTTATTTTTACAGTAACAGACAAAGCATTCCACATCACAGTATCACCAAACTCTATAAAAATTGCCAATTTCATCCCTTCCTCCTGTATTTATTGTAAACAATCTCACAATGTTTACCACTGACATTCAGGTCCTGGCCAATCATATTCTGTAAGGTATTTAGAGTTACATTCCTGAGCAGCCAAAGTTAACAAATGTCACCATTATATATATATATAAAATTATGTTGTGATATTTATATTTATACTTATATTTATATAAGAAATTTTTTCATTATATATGAAGTTTTTATTATAATCTATATATGCATAGAGTTATTATGTTATTATTATTTCACTTGCGCAGATGAATCTGAGCTCAAGATTAAAAACTCCTTCTGTCACTCCATGTGGGAGCATCCCACCAATGGTTCCTTTCGTTGGTGCTTTTTACAATATCCTGTTAACAAAATCCATGTATGTCTGCCCAAACACACAAGATCTTTCCCTTTTTCAGAACGCAATTTTTGGATGCATTTTAAGACATCCACTGGTTCAGCTGCTTTTAACCAACTTCCCCATTGCTCACACAGTGCTCTGACCTCAGCCCACTCCAGAGCCAGCAAACCATAGGGAACGTCTTCCCATCCAGAAATTTCAGACAGGACTGATTCCTTACTTTTACATATAAAAAGTGACATTTTGCTGTGATCTGGACAGACTATGCCAATTTTGTTTTGCCAGTGGGCAGGGCCAGCACCAAAGACACAGACACCAAATGAAGGAATCAGTGCAATTTCCTATAGTTCAGAGCAGCAAAGAATCACAACAGGAGAAGCTCAGCAATGCACCCAATCATCACCACAAAAGATTGCCTGTAATGATTTAGAAAGATCCATCACCAGTTACCCTCAGACTTTAGCATCACCCAGCCCCACACATCAGCTGGGGAAGCTGTCACAGCCAAGGACTGCAGAGCCACTCTGGACACTGGGAATTCCTGCAGCTGTGTCCAGCCACAGGTGAGGCTCCAACCTCGCTGGGAGAGGGCTCAGCTTGGAGAGTGCTGAACAAACAAACTGACAGCACTTCCACTGCAGGAACAGCTGGATTCATTCTGCTGTTTGGTTTCTCCCAAAGCCTGGCCAGGGCTCAAGGAGGAACCAAGAGATTTGACTTTGACCATACACCCCCAAACCAGGCCAGATGTTGGATTTCATGGCCTTGTTTAGCTTCTAAATACAGAAAAGTCAATACATGATTCACTAATGAGTGGATACATCTATCACAATACTAATGATCATGCATATTTTGTTGATGAGTGGATACAAAGATAACCTTTGGTTGGAAGGTTGATGGAGAGGTCACCTTTGGCTCAGGGCCTGTTGTTCAGGCCTCAGTCAGGCCTCTTGTTCAGGCCTTGGCACTTCAGGGATGTGGTTTAGTGCTGGGCTGACAGTGCTGGGTGAACAGCTGGGCTTGATCAGCTCAGAGGTCTTTTCCAACAGAAAGGATTCTATAATTCCAGTATTCTATCAGCTGGATTTAGCTTGGTCCACGTTAGCAGCATTAATTTGCTCAGAAAGTTCCCTCTTGGTCAGCTCTTGAGGCCTAAGGCTTCAGGCCCTTTAGCTCCTGGTGCTAAGCTGCTCATGCTGAAGGAGATGACTCAGAGAGAAGAATACAGTTCATCCAATTCCTTCTGGACACTGAGAGGGGAGGGTGTGAAAACAGGAGCATTGTTTGGTGTTGCCTCCTCTCTGCCATTCACACCTTTCAGTGCTCTGAAACAGCCAAGAGCTTTCTTCAGGGGTGCAATGAAGCAGCTGTTCCTTCTGCCAGGTCTGGCTCTCTCCAGTCTCTGCACTTGACTGCTTTTGTCACTCTTGCTGTGCCCTCTGTTCCCCCTCTGCTGCTGGCTGCTGCCCAGGACTGTGGAACTGGCCCAGATCAAGTGCTCGAGAGCCTCATTTCTCTGCCCTTGGAGCTGCCTGGGCACAACAGCCTTTTCCATCTGCAAGCTCCATATGGACAGGGAGTGCCCAGCTGCGTTCCTTGCACAACCTCCAGGAGCCCAGGGCTGCCATCTCAAGTCCCTGCTGGCACTGAGGGCTCCCAGGTGCCTCAGGCTGCTGTGACACCACTGCAAACAGGAGGCAAGAGTGGCAGGGGCTGTGCTCAAAGTCACCTCCATTTCCTGCTGCTGCTGCTGCTGCTGCTGCTGTGGGGTCATTTGTCCAGCCCTGCCCCAGACTCAGGGATCAGCTCCAGGCCCTGCTGCTGCTCCCTCGGGATCAGCCACAACCTGGTTGTTGCTCTCAATGCCAGCAGAAGCAGTGGCTGAAGCAGCAGGTGCTGACAGTGCCCCAAGCCCCAGGGGCCAGAGGGAAGGGAGCTGCTTCACATGAGAGCCAGGAGCAAAGGGCATTTCTTTTTTAGGACATGTTCTCTGGTTTAAGAAAAAAAGAGGGTAAAGAAAAGAAAAAAATATAGATGAAACATGAAAGATAAAAACAATACTAAGGTGTGTAGGGTAAAATCTTCTGTAACTTTGGATTAAGAGGTAACTGATCTTTTGTAAAAGAGAACTCAGTTATTTACTTTGTCAATGTGCTGATAGCATGGATCTATCTTCCTGACCCTCAGCAGCCTTTTTTAATAGATTTTGGGGTTTGTTTCTAATATTACGTTATTTTAAATTCTGGTCGAAGCAATAAGAAATTGCTTTTTGCCCTTCCAGCTCCAGGCAGGACTGGGAATCTAAATTCTGCTGATCCCCATCTCATTAAGAAGATGCCCTTCCTTCTCACCCTGTGAATGAGCTGTACATTCCCTCTGAAATTGTCAGTGGTTTCATAAATATGCAAAGTCCCACTTACAGCTTTTTGCTCTGGTTTGGAAGTGGAGAAGAGCAATTCTTCATTCACCAACTCCAGACTGCACTGCCTTAGGAACACAGCCCTCTCGCCAGGTTTGACTCACTCGTGGCATTCTAGAGGAGGAAGAAATGCAATTGCACAATTCCAACCCAAAAGGATTGAAGGGTGGGACAGACAAAACATCCTGTGGAGATACAGGCGTTCTGCTGGGACTGTGGAGTGTTTGGGTTCTTGCCAATTGGATGTGTATCCCTCACTGCAATCTCTGGGCCTGCAGGAGAGTCTCACTCACCTGCACAAGCAGAAAGCTCTGTCGCTGTGCTCAGAACAGGCTCGTCTGATGCAGAGCTGTCAGAGCAATGGGAGGGCAGAGCAGACCCAGCCGTGCCCAGGGCTGAGCCCCAGCAGAGCCCTGGCAGAGCCCAGAGCAGCCTCAGCATCCGCAGAGCTCGGCTGGAAGGAGAGAAACCAGAAACTGCCCATCAGCTGAAGGCTCCTGTCCCCCTTGTCCCAACTGCCCGCAGTGCCCAGGCCATGCTGGCTGAGCTCAGAGCTGTGCCCAAACCTCCCCATCATTGCTGCCTCTGGGAAGAGAGCAGGAGGGCAGGACATGTGCCCAGCCTCCAGCCAGCCGTGGCAGATCCACCTCCTCAGCAGCTGCCCAGAGCCAAAGAGCAGCTTGGCAACCAACGGAAGAATTCTTTGCATCCACCCTAGCAAAGAGGGGGAACTTTGGTGCCCAGCCAGGCTGTGCAATGCCCAGAGCATCCCCTGGTTGGGGACTCACCTGCACATTAGGTCTGGAGTGTGTCTTTGCAGAAGGCGCCAGAATCGAAGTCAATCATCTTCAGCTGCAGATGGCCAGGTTGAGGAAGAGGTGCTAATCCTTGAAGTTGTCCTTGACGTCTCCAGCTGCAGCCCATCTGGTCCAGCTTCTCCAGGGGCTCCTTCTCCTTCCCTGGAGGTCAGAGCAGGCTGTCAGTGTTCTGCCCAGGGCCCCAGACAACAATGAACCAGACAAGCAAAACCAGGGTGGATGGTGGCCACCAGTGCTTGCCAGAGCACATCTCCAGCTCAGCTCCAGCACAAGAGCTGTGAGTTCCCTCCTGATGATCCCTGCTCAGAGCTACAAGCAGGTCAAAAAACGTCTGGTTTTCTTTGCTTCTAATTACCAAGAGATGTGTGGAGCTGTTACCTGCCAGGCCCCTGGATCAAACTGTGCACATGGATCTCTCCCATCTTCTAGGGCAGATGAAGATCCTGCATCCACGGATCGCTGAAGAGGTCTTCCAACGATGGCCTGTCCAAGGGTTGCATGGACAAACATCTCTTTATAACATCTTGGCACTCTGAGGAGAGAAACCAGAAACTGCCAGTCAGTTGGAGAAGGCTCCTGTCCACTTTTCCCTCCCCATTCCTGTGCCCAGGCCATGCTGGGTGTGCTCAGAGCTGTGCGTAAACCTCCCCAGGGATTCTCTGTTTTGGAAGAGAGCAGGAGAGCAGGACATGTGCCACCTCCTCAGCAGCTGCCAGAGCAGGATGCTCATGAGCCTGCTGCTCTCTCCCAACACTGGTATTCTCCCTGTGCCATAGAGATTAGGATCTACCTTGAGAGAGCTGTCGTGGGAACAAGATCTGCCCCCAGATGATCTCCCGGCCCCTCCTGAATGGGTGCTTCCCGCAGACCATCTGGTACAGCAGGATGCCCAGGGACCAGACTGTTGCTGCCTCGCCGGTGTAGCATCTGAGCTGGGTCCATTCTGGTGGGCTGTAGGACAGGGTTCCTATGGAATATAGATGGAGTTCATCAGGGGATGCTGCTGCTCCCAGAGCCTCACCCCAGCATCCCTGGGCATGCAAGGGCTGCACCAGTGGCACACAGGGTGACCTGCTGCCCTCTCGCCAGCACCTGTGACTGGTGTACAAACTTGGGGTAGGAAAAGAAGCCACTGGGGCTGGAAGAGGGCAGCAGAAGCCCTGGGAATGCCCAATCATGACATGCAAATGAAAAACCCACCTAGTGGTGGGGAAAAACCACTCTCCTCCCTGCCTGCATTGCCCCCATAAAACATTACTAAGCCAAGGTAAACAAGGGGAGTGGAGCAGTCTAAGTCCTTCCTCGCCTGCACACCAAACCAGCCAGGGCACAGGGTCTGACCCCCCTCACTGCTACCCCATGGGGGTTTTTGTCAGGCTGGCTGCCCCTGCCCCAGCCCCAGCCCAGGGCAGAGTGGATGCTGAAGGCTTTTGGCAGGGCCAGGAGCTGGTCCTCCCACCCAAAAGCAACTTGGCTGAAGAAGCAATCCTATGACCTGCAGCCAATGGGGGAATCCCTGGTGCTACACCCAGGCTGGGCCATGAGGTGCCCAGGAGCAACCCCTGGGATGGCTCACCTGCAAATTTCGTGTAGACTGTGTCCGGGAGGAAGGTGCCAACGCCAAAGTCGATCAGTTTCAGCTGTCCGGTGCACAGGTCAACGATGATGTTGCGAGGTTTGATGTCTCGATGGAGGACCCCGCAGCTGGTGCAGTGCCGCACTGCCTCCAGCACCTGGCAGAACAGCCCCCGAGCCTCCTCCTCCGGCAGGAACCCGCGAGCCAGGATGAAATCACGCAGGTCCTGACAGCGCTCCGGACGCTCCATCACCAACAAGAAGCTGGTGGGGAGCTCGAACCATTCCAGGAGCTGGACAACACCGTGGAACCCAGTGGACACCTTGTCCAGCAGCACGATCTCCAGGGGCGCACAGGTGCCATTGGGCTGCGGGAGGACCACGATGTCATCAGCAGGGCTGAGGCCATGCCAGGGCTCTGGGACCCCTCAGCCAGCCCGGGATGCTCTGCGTCCCCCGCTCACCCCACACCCGCTCTAACTCCCTCGAGGCGTCCTGGCGGCTCCCACCCTGCCGGGCCCCGGCTTATCCCCTCCCGGCACGGCCCGGGCTCTGCCGCTGGCCCCGCTCACTCACCAACTCGCCCCAATAATGGATGCGGTTCCGGGACACACATTTGATGGCAACCTGAGAGAAACAGAGAGCAGCGGGCTCAGCTCGCCGCCCGCCCTGCTGAGCCCCACCCTCCTCTGCCCTCCTCCTCCTCCGCCCTCCTCCTCCGCCCGCCGCCAGCCCCGCCACTCACCGGGGCGCCGTCCGCCAGCCGCGTCCCCGCGTACACGCTGCCGAATCCGCCTTTCCCCAGCAGCTCACCCAGCCGGTACCGCTCCTGCAGGGCCTCCTGCGCCTTCCCTGCGGGCGATACGCAGCCGTCAGCGCTCGGCCCGGGGCCAGACACGGCCTCCGACCGCCTGTGCACCGCCCCGGGCCGGGCATCCCCCTCTGAACGGGGCACGGGCGGCTCGGGGCCGGCGGCCGGACTGCCGAGCGGCGGAGCTCGGGCCGGGGAAGGAGCAACGGAGGCGGCGGGAGCGGCCGAGCCGCGTGTGTCCTCCGCGGGCCCCGGGAGGAGCCGGTAACGGGGCCGGAGCTGGGGTCGGGGTCGGGGTCGGGGCTGGGGCCAGGGTCGAGGCCGGGGCTGGGGCTGGGGTCGAGACTGGACCCTGCGTCGGGGCCGGAGCCGGGCTCGGGACAGGCAGAGCCAAAGGGTGGCGATGCTGCCCCAGACCCAGCCCGCCCAGCAGCGCCACAGCCACGATGGCGAGAGCCGGGTGGAGGCGAGAGCGCGGCGGGACGCCCAGGGGCGGGGAGGGGGCAGCCCCGGCCGGGGCTGGGGGCGAGCCTGGGGCATGGCCCGAGATGGCAGGGGGAGAGGGGCACCGCGAAAGGAGGGGACGCAGGGAAAGGGACAGGGGGAGAGGGAGAGGACAAGCGGGAGAAAGGGAGGGAGAGGGTCGTAGAATCTCTTCTTTCGCTTCTGCTGTCGCTGCTGCTGCCGCTGTCGCCGCTGTCGCCGCTGCAACTGAAGCTCCGGGGCCGTTTGTCCGAGTGGCCGTTTGTCCGAGGGGCCGTTTGTCCGAGTGGCCGTTTGTCCGTTCCCCACTCGCACCCGCGCGCCCCACGGCCGAGCCCCGCGCGCCCCCGGGGGCAGCCCCTGAGTCTGTCCAAACACGGGAACTTTGCCGTGTTCAGCCCACATCCAGAGCCTTGACTGCTGCACAGTGGCACAGCAATCCCCTTGGCTGCTGTTGTGCATTGTCCCTGCTGAGGGTCAAACACTAGCAGAGCACATTCCCTGTCTCTAGAATTCATTCCCAACCCAAGCACTGCACTTATGTCTCCTGCATTGCTTTCCAAACCGAACGAGGGAATACAAACTGTGTGTAACTCATGGTATTTCAGGGAGTCTAAAACTTGCTAAGCCATAGATCTTCGAGGTGAGATCCATTTGCAATTAATGGCATGGAGAAGTAGTGCAACATGGAAAAGGGGAGCATAGAAATAAATAGAGGAAAACATCATGGATTGTTTCTTTACATTTTCATTTCACTTCTTGAAAGCTGTTTCAGTTTTCCAGGAATCTTCTCCACAGTCCTGTTTGCTCTTTTCACGAACCTTTCCTGGAGGGAATGAATTGCAGGGATTATTGGGCTGCGCTGGCCCTGGCCGGGTGCCAGGTGCCACCAAAACCGCTCTGTCACTGTCCTCACAGTTGCAGGACACAGAACTCTGGAGGAAAGGCTCGTGGGCTGGGATAACGGCAGGGAGAAGTCACTCACTGGTCACTGTCATGGGCACAGCTGACAGAAGTTAGGGAAATTAAGGGAATTGAATTCCAAGCAAATCACAGTATGAGAAGGAGATCTAAAACAAACCCTAAAAAACCACCTTGCTCACCCCTCCCTCCTCCCAGGCTCCCAGCCTCCACTTTCAGCTCCTCTGCTCTCTCTGCACGGGAAACATGTCACCAGCCACAAACTTGGCTTTTGCCTCATCCCGGGATATCTTCCCGGAGAGGAAGAACTTTCTCCAGCAGAAATTTAGAGCACAGCAGCATTTGAGGCTCAGGGTGTTCCTCCTGCAGCTCCTTGTAGCTTTCCTCTTCCCATGCTGGGTCTCCTGCATCACAGAACTCTGCCAGCTGCAGCTTTACAAACGTCACATCAAGGTCTGGATGTTCCTGAACAATTTGCTCGAGGTCCTTGGGGGCTGCATCCAATGCATTCTTCTTGTGCACTCCCCTTTGCATGGAGCCAGTGGATCTGCTGGCCCCTGGCCAGGGCCTGGCAGAGCAGGTGGAACCTGGGTCCTGCTGCAGGAGCTGGGGGAGCTCCAGGACTCGCTCTGGCCACTGGGGCAGCAACAACACAAGCCGTTGCCAGCCAGGAGCCGAGGGCTCCGTGTGGCTCTGCAGGACCTTGTCCCTGGGGCTCGTCTGGATCAGCGTGGGCAGCTGGGCTGCACTTGGCTCCGTTTGTGTCCCTGCTTGCCCTGGGACAGCAGCTGCCCAGCGCCGAGGGGACAGCAATGGCACCGGGGCAGTTTGGGGTGAGGTTCAGTGTCTGTGCCTGGCATAAATCCTAAACCCTTCCCAAAGGAGCAGCGACTGCTGACAGAGCACAGGATGCTCTGCTGAGCACGGGATGGACCAAGGGTGATGTGAGACAAAGCTGGGATGGGAATCAGAAATAAAAAGAAGAGGATGAGCAGGCAGGAGAGGAGGAGGAGAGACAGAGGAGGATGAAGAGCGGGTGAGGAGGAGGGGTGGAGGAGGGGAGCGGGAGGAAGAGGAGGGCCAGAGGAGCAGAAAGAGAAGCAGAAGAAGCAGAAGAAGCAGTCACCACGTGTGTCCATCGCTCTTTCTGTCCGCAACCCTCGGCCCGAGAGCATCGCCCTTCTCGGGGCATCCCACAGGTGAGCAGGCAGGGGGAGCTCGGCCCAAATATCTTGGGCGGTGCCTGGGGTTCTTTTTGGGAGGGGGGGCTTTTGTACCTTGTAGGACACCAGATCCGAGACCCAAATAACTTTGGTTAATCCTGGGAGGGTTGGTTTTTTTTGTGAACGTTGGGGGGGGGTGGGGGGAGGGGGCGGATGTTTGGATCTCGCAGGACTCCAAATGTGAGTCGCAAATGCTCCTTGCGGGGATATTGGGGAGTAACCTAGACGTGAGTTTTTCGGGGGTCCTGGTGGCGGCTGCAGGGAGAAATGGGATGGGATGGGATGTGGATTGGGGAGTGGGATGAAGTCTGCGGGAGGGGGAGGAGTGGAATGGGGCCTGGGATGAGGCAGCCGAAGGTTGGGGGTGATGAAGCCGGGGGACCCCACTCCTTAGTGGGGCTTGCGGGGTATCCGGCAGCTGTGAGGGAGTTTTGGGGTACCTCTGATCCTTCGGGGGTGGCACTGGCAGCGGGGGGACACGTGGCTCCGGCACGTCTGGACCCCACCTGCGCCACCCCTCGCCCCCAGCGCCCCCGGGAGCGGAATTTGGGGAGGGGGGAGGTGGGGGGCGCCCAGGCCGGGCCCCCCTTGCTGTCCCGGCAAGCGGGGGCCGAGTGCGGGGGGAGCCCCGCGGGCATTGCCCGGCCCTGCCCGGCACGGCTGATGCCGCCCGCCCGCGCTGCGCACTGCGCCGGACTGGTGCTGCCAGTGCCGCGCGGGGCGGGGCCGCTTTGGGGACCCCCCAGGGCAGAGCGCTTTGGGCTGCTTTGGGGCTCTGGGCACCTGCAAAACCGGCGCTGGGCACGGGAAGAGCGTGTGGGGGCAGCTGGGGCCCTACTGGTGGCACTGGTGGCGCTGGGAGTCCCCCCGGCCGCGGGGTGAGCGGGGGGCGCGGTGAGAAGGGGGGCGGGGGCTGGGAGATGGGAAAGGGGAGAAGGGGTGCTAAAAGACGAGATGAGACCCCTCAAACCGAGTGGGAGGGGAGTGGAACCCTGTACAAATCAATGTTTAGCAAATATGTTAAAAGCCACTTAGAATGAAGAGGGATGGAGGGATTACCTTTTGTAATGAGGGAAATAAAGGAAAAAGCCCACAACAAAACCCACTGGGGAACTCAGTCCATGATATATCTAATGCCTGAAATTCTGAACTTGCTGTGGGATAGAATGAAATTGCAAAATCAATAACAGTGAATTGTTCCATTTATTTAAAAACAATCCCAGAAATAGGAAAAGGCCACTTCCTGGAACAGTTAAACAGGGAAATTATTCTAGAAGTTATTGGAAATGGATTTCTCTGAATTACCCAGACAAATTTGGAATCAGTATCATTTGGTAATGGTGGACAAATTTTCTGAATGGCCAGAGATCTTTCCCTGTCATACCAAAAAATCCAGGGAAGTGGTAAAAATTAAGCTTAATCAATCATACCAAGATTTGGGGGCCACTTGGGTTGTCTTCAGAGAGAAGTCTCCATTTTATAGCAGATGTGGTGCAACAGCTGAGCAAAAGCCTGGGTATAAAAAGGGACTGACACAGCTCTTGGTGAACACAGCTGAGTGGGAAAGTGGAAAGGATGATTTAGAATTTGAAACAACAAATTAGTAAAATGTGCCTTGTGGACACCTTGCCTCATTTTGGGGGACTTTAAGAAACCTATTTAAAATGGCCACAGACCCTTCCTCTGGCTCTTCTGTGAGTCAGAATTCAGCCAGGGACAAAACTAGTGAATTGCTGTAGGGTTGACTGTACCAAATACCATCAGTTCCTGGAGAAATCCATTCAAAGGGAGAAACAGATGTAAATCTATACCTGATTTCTTTAGGAAGGGCAGTTTATAACCCTGTTGGTACCAGTTGCTGTGGATGCCCCTGTTGATCCATTCCAGCCTGGGGATTTTGTGTATGTAAAGAGCTGGAGCTCTGAACCCTTGAAGGAAAAGTGCAAAGGAGCTTTCCAAGTCCTCCTGGTAACCTACACTGCCCTCAGGGTGGAAGGAATCAAACCCTGGGTTCATCACACGCAGGTAAAACCAGCAACCACACATTAAATACAGCAGAGAGAAAACTGACTGAGACCCTGGAGGTTTTATATATACATATATATATACACATATATGTCGCTGTTGAGCTGCTAGCAGAGTAAGAAGACCCAGGTTCAAAATGTGGCATCCAGAAGAAGATTTTATTATTTAATTCCCTCTTATATAGACTTTTCAAAGGTCACCCAAATTTGTCAGGTCAAAGCCTCCCCCTAGGCCTGATTGGCCAGGCCTGAACTGTTTTTAATAACATCCAAACTTTATCTTTGTTTATAAAACACAAGAAGGAGAAAGAAAAGGATTCTCATGGGAAAACTCTGTGCTAGCCACACATATATATATCTCCTACTGTTTTAGAAACAGATATAGAAACTGTATTGTTAACCTCTGGGGAGAGGAATGTGGTCTTAAAGTTAGTGCAAGATTTTGGCAGATTACAGAATGTAACCACTATAACAGCTTGTTTGCCAACACATTTTCTCTGCAGAAAATCCAATTCCACAGGGAACTTTAGTCAGCACTTTGACAAAAATCTGGGAACACGTGTGGGAAGGAAATAGCACCCAGGGCAAATGGGAAGGGATGGAAGGAGAATATTCCTTCCAAAGGAATTCTTAGACATCAGAACGATATTGTTGAGAATTGTAATATCTCAAAACTGGATCTGGAAATCACCTCAGGAAATTTCTATTGGCTAAGAGATTGCACTGATACCCCTTGGGGATGTTAAATTCCAGAAGTATGGAACAGCCCTCAGACAGGACAATGGGAATATATCCAGCCAGTTCAGTGGTGTCTGGACTGGGAAGGGAGCCCAGGCCTCCCAGAGGACCCCTTCCAGGTGGGTATAAAATATCCTGATTTAATAAGGTCAAGGCCAAAGGATCCCAAGACAGAGGAAAAGTGGAATTGCATTTGGCTAGACACTTGAACTACTTGGAATCCTGAGGTACAGTGGCTCATGGCTGTGGCCCAGGCTCTAAGGCTGGGATGTGTTTGTAGAAATTATTCTGCCTTTCTTAGGTCTCACCTAACAAACAGTGTGGCTTGGAGAGACACAGACTGTCAGCAGGACATGTAAAATCATTAGTTCACACAGGATGGGTGGGAAGTGATGGAATTTGGAGCACACATTTGCCCTTAGGGGAATCAAGAGCACAATGGACACTTGGGGTATTAAGGTTACATCCCTTGTGGAAGGAGTCACCCCTGGGAACCCAACTGTGGGGAAAGGTTAAAGGGGATGAACCTTGGAAACATCCCAGCATGGGAATTGCTGTGGGATGGATTTTAGAATCCATCTTTACTCCTCAAAGATCTGCCTTTAGGAACAGACCAAAAACACACCATTGGACTGCAAATGGGAACTTCAGTGAATGCAACTCAGTTGGGGTTTACTGAAATAAATGAACAATTGTGAGCCACAACTAAAATGACCTTGCAGAACAAACTGGCATTAGATCTTTTGCTGTTACATGGAGTATGTGGATCCTTGAATTGAAACAGCAACACTTGTGTGCACATTCCAGATGTGATGCTGAATTGGATGATCAGGTAGAGAGGATAAAATCAGTTGCTGCATCCATCAGGGAATTAAGGGGAGGATTAGAAAGTAACTGTTTAAATAAAATATTTAAAGGACTTGGATTTTTTCTGACTGCTTGGTTGGCCTTACTTTTGTAAAGTATAATTTGGATCAGTAATCATAGTAATAATTAGTCATAATTGTGATTATGACACTTGTTTTAAGCTGTGTGAAGAGCATGGCTAGGAATGCAGGTGAGGAACTCATGGGATGTGAGTTAAGGAGCAGAGTGAGGTTTATGAAAGCTTGAAGGGAAGAGAAGCTTCCCAAGCCTCAAAGGGGGGAATGTTGCCAGATGAAGAATTGTTTGCACCTGGTGGGTTCATACAATGCTTATTCTCCAAAACCCCCTGGCCCCTGGAACCACACAATGTCAGAAAGGGGCTGTATGACATCACAGAACGGGTTGTGTTAGGTCATCAAGCAGCTATGACATCATAGAGGGAATGTGTGACATCACAGAGCAGGCTGTGACACAGAGGAGGCTGTGTGACATCACAGAGAGGGCTGTGACATCACAGGATGATGATGGGAGATGATAGAGTGGGCTGTGATACCACAGAGCTGCCTGTGGGACATCACAGAGTGGGCTGTGACACCAGAGGGTGGTGGTGTGACATCACAGAGCAGGGTTGTGACATTGCAGCTATGGCTGTGACATCCCAGGGCAGTTGTGTGACATCACAGAGTGGGCCATGACATCACAGAATGGCTGTGTGACATCACAGAATGGGTAGTGACAACACAGAATGGGTTGTGACATCAAAGGGGGGACTGTGTGACATCACAGGGCAGCTGTTAAATCACAGACTTGCTGTTTGGCATCATAGAGGATGTAGTGTCCTACCACTGAAAGGGATTTGACATCACAAGATGGCTGTGTGACATCACAGAGGGGGCTGTGACATCACAGTGCAGGTGTGACATCACAGATTTACTGTGTGGCATCCCGGTGGAGGCAGTGACATCCCAGAGTGGGCTGTGATATAACAGGGGGGCTGTATGACATCACTAGGTGGATATGTGACATCACCAGGGGCTGTGTGACATCCCAGGGGGGCTTTATGACACGTCAAGGTGGATGTGTGACATCCCACGGGGCTGTGTGAGGTCACTGGGGAGGTCACTCTGCCCCAGCCCCCCCTCACAGTTCCCCCAGAGAAGTCCAATGCTGCTCATGCACAGCAGGGTCTTTCCTCCCCCAGGTCTCCCCTGTCCCCTGTCCCCCCAGGGGTCAAGGCAGGACCTTGCCCTGACCCCAAGCACTGTCCCACCTGCAGGATCTGCTTCCCATCAGCCTCTTCCTCCTGCATCCCAAGCCCAGGTTGGTGCTAAACAAAGGGCGCTGGCTCAGGGTCATCCCCCGGCAGGGGCTGTGCACCCCCTCTGCCCCTCCCCAAATTCCCTCCTGGGGGAGCAGGAGCTGGGTCAGGAGCCCTGTGGGGAGGGAAAAGGGGGTGACACTGGGATGGGGGGTCACACATGCTCTGGGTGGGACACACATGACCCCTGGGGATCTTGAAGCTTCTCCTGAAGCGCCAGGAGGAGGAACTCCAACATGGAGCCCTCGACCCCCAGGAGCATCATGGGGGGCAGCGTGTGGTGGCAGCTTTGGGGTCTGGGGGGATCACAATTGCCACAACTCCCCTCCCAACCCCACAGCCACTCCCAGGCCCCTCAAACCACCCCACAGCTCCCCCTAGGATCCTCCCAAACCACTCCCTGCAATATCAATGGCCCCAAGAGACACCATAACCCCTTTCCCTTCTTCCCCAAGACCCACCCACATTCTCTCCAAGCCACACAGCCTGGCCAAGACCCCAAAACTCCCTAACAGATCCCACCTAGCCCCTTCCAAGCACCACAGAAGCCCCCAAGAGCCACAAAAGCCTCTCCCAATCCCCTCAGGATTCCCTAAACCCACTCCCAAACCCCCATGGCACTGACCAGGAGAGGTTGGTGGACAGGAACATCCACAGGTGGGAGCAGCTTGGGCACTTCAGCAGCAATTTGGGCTCTCTGGGGGCACAGCCCAAATGGGGAGACCCAGGCCAGGGACTGGGACAGAAAACCTGAATTCCTGGAGAACATATGGTCTCAGGTGAACATATTCTGCTGGCACAGCTATGAGATTGTGGCCCCTTCTGCCTGGTTCAGTGGCCCCAGAACACACAAATCCTCCTGAATATCCCACTGAACCCCAAATTCACCCTAGAATCCTGGGAAAATGATGCAGCTTTAGATCTGTGTAATTTTTTTATTTTTACCCCAATTTTGGTTGTTTTGACAGGATGAAGAAGGAAATTATTTAGATCGGAAAAGACCTCCAAGAACTTCCATCATTGCTTGATGCAACCTGAAACAACAACTGGACAGAGCAGGTGACATTTTTTAGGGTGTAAAGTTAATAAATCAGCTTTCCTAATGAGTGTCCAATGTCAATCTAAGTCCCAAAGGATGTCCCTGCCACTGCATTAGTCCAGGTGGCTAGAGGGAATCAGGAGGACATGGAAGCCACCAGCCGGGTGTCTTTCTAATGTGGGTCACCAGGGCTCTTCCTAAAGTGGGTCTCCAATGGGTGATCAAGTTGGAGCAGTGCATGAAGCTCTTCCTGCACTCAGGGCACTCACAGGGCTTCCCATACCGGTGGCTCCATTGGTGTTGGGTCAAGGCAGAACTCCTGGAGAAGCTCTTCCCACACTCAGGACACTCATAGGGTCTCTCCCCAGTGTGGATGCGCCGGTGGGTGATGAGGTGGGAGTTGAGCTTGAAGCCCTTGCAGTCAGGGCAGCAGAAGGGCCTCTCCTCTGTGTGAATACACTGGTGCAGGAGGAGGTTGCCGCTGCTCTGAAACCTCTTCCCACACTTGGAACACTTGTAGGACCTCTCCCCTGTGTGGATCCTCTTGTGGTGGATCAAGTGGGAGTTTCTGCTGAAACTCTTCCCACAATCCAATCACTTGTAGGGCTTCTCCCCATCATGAACCTGCTCAGGAAACTGCAGCTCCAAACTCTGTCCGAAGCTCTGGTTGCCTTCCTGGCACAGGGTGGGTCTTTGCTCCTCAGAGCGCCCTGGGCTGGGTTTGCAGCCCCTCCTTGTGCAGCATCTCTGGGGCTTTTCCTCACTGTTCAATTCATGTGTCTTGGAGGTGCTCAAAATGGCCTCTTTCACGAGGATCTGCCCCAGTGATTTCCCCTCCTTGGTCTCTGTCCTCAGCTCATTGCCTAGGGGAGGAAGGACAAGGAGAGGATTTGGGATTTGCCTCCATGCCAGGGGGAAGGGGAAGGAGATCCCCCAATCCATCCCCAGCAGGACAGTGTCAGCAGCAGGGCTGTCCTGCAGCCAGGGGCAATGCTGGGCTGGGAGATGGAGGAGAAGAGAGGGGAAAGGGGCAGTGACTTCCTCCTCACCTGCCTGGGGGTCCTGGGGCATCTTCCTCTTCCTCACCACCACCTTCTCCATCCAGCCCAGGTTTGGGCAAAGGAAATCCTGGTTTGGGCACAAAAAAGGTGTGAGTGCCTTGGGCTGGGGGTTCCTCCTGCCCAAGTCCAGCTCTAGAAGTCACCAGGTGTTTTGTGTCTATAAAATCCTCCAAAAGTCAATAATGAGTTCAGAAAAAGCCTCCCAGAAGTTCTCCCTTTCCAGTCTCCTGTCTTTGGGGTTCTGGGGTTCCTCCTTCTCAAAGCTGCTGGGCTCCCGTGGGTCCTGGGGATCCCCCTTCTCCTGGGTCCTGCTTAGGGATGCCGTGGGGTTTTGGTGCTCCCAGGGGTCCCTTCTTCCCTGATTGGGCTTTGGCTCCCAGGGCTCCCAGGGTCCCCCTCTTACGGCTCCCCCCACTCCAGGCACTCGGGGCTTCCCCCTCTCCCCATGGCCCCTTTCAGTGTCACAGTGTCCCAGCCCTGCCTCATCTCCAGCCTCCCCCACCCCTCCAGGCTGCCAGGGATCCCCCAGCTCTGGTATTGCCCCTCTCTGCTCTCTCCACTCTGGGAGTCCTGCGTTCCACCCTCCTGGCTCTCTCAGGGATCCCAAAAACTGATGTCAAGGTTGGAAAATACCCTGAAGATCACACAGTCCAACCGCAAACCTAACACCGCCTACTCCACCAATCAGCCAGGCCCCCAAATGCCAAATCCACATGAACTGAAATCTTTCTGAGGGTGTTGACTCAGCCATTTTCCTGGGTAGCCTGTTCACAAGCTTGATATCCTTTTTGGTGAAGGAATAATTCCTAGTGATCCAATCTAAACCTCCCATGGAGCAACTTGAGGTAATTTCCTCTGGTCGTATGGTTGGTTTCCTGGGAGAATACACTGACCCCCACCTGGCTACAACCTCTCTTCTGGGAGCTGGAGACAACCATAAGGTCCCCACTGAGGTGCTTTTTCTCTGTGCTAAACACCTCCACCTTCCTCAGCCCTTCTTCATCAGACTTGTGCTCCACGCCATTCCCCAGCTCCATTGCCCTTCTGTGCACACACTCAAGCACCTCCATGTTTTTTTGTCATGAGGAGCCCAAAGCTGAATGCAGGATTTGAGGTACAGCCTCACCGGTGCCCCATGGCGTGGGATGATCACTGCTCTGGTCCCGCTGGCCTCACTGGTCCTCATACAAGCTACGATGCCATTGGCTGCTTGGCCACTCAGGCACAGTGCTGTCCATCAGCCAGCACCCCCAGGGCCATTGCTTCCTTGGCTTTCCAGCCCCTCTTCCCCCAGCCTGTAGCACTGCACGGGGTGGGTGTGACCAAAGTACAGGACCCAGCATTTTGCCGCCTTCTGTCTCCTACAGGTGGACTTGACCCATCCATTACACCTGTCCAGATCCCTGAGTGGAGCCTTCCTACCCTCAGGCAGATCAACACTGCTGCCCTACTCATTGTCATTCAGATTGAACTCCATTTACCCCCATGCTGTCTCTAAGGCAGATCTAAGAGCAGTGTCCAGTTGCTCCTTTAGGACCAACTGGCCTAGGCAGCCCATCCTCCTAGACACCCTGTGCACTGGCTTCTACCTGGATGCACAGAAAGAAGCCTCTGGTTCAGCCGGCTGTTGAGAGACACGTGGCAGCATTTGCCTCAGTCACACAGTTGGCATTTAGAGCTGCTCCCTCCCAGACGCTCTTGCAAACTCAGGCTGACCAACGCTGAAGAAAACCTCCACATCAAGGTGCGGTTCGGGGTGCGGCGAGGTGCCTCAGACATCTTTGTGAGCAGCCAGCCCAGAGGGTTTGGCACCCCAAGAACAACATGGTCTGAGACCTACGGTGTGGCAGAGATGAAGTTCTTCAGGCACATGGCCAGGCAGGTGCCCCAGGACAGCTCGCACCTCAAATGCCTGCAGCTCATGGCCTGTGTTCTTGAGCGCAAGCACTTCTCCACCTTTTCCCTGAAGTACATCTGGAAGACCATCGCCATGCGCCTGCTGAACACCGTCCCGCTGTCACGGTGGCACAGCAGAAAGTTCCTGTTTCAGCTCTCAGATATCCTGGAGCACCTGCGCTTATCCCTGGAAGAGAAACACCTTGACCACTTTATTGTGGGCAACCGGAGGCTTCCGGAGGAGATCAGGTTGCCCCGAGATGTAGGAATGGCTGAGCCACCCAACATCTTCCATGGCCTGCCGCAGGATCCGGCCGCCCACTCCGAGGCAATGGAAGCTTACCTGGATCTGCGCCGTCGCCTGGCAAGAGTGCTGGCCTACGGCCACTGTTAGCGGGGCTCGTGCGCAGGGCTGTGCTCGTGGGGCTCGCGGCTGGTGGCAGAGCAGCAGCTCGTAGTGCTGGGAAAGAGAGAGGAGTGCGTGCGATACATGGAGAGACGGAGAGATAGATGTGTATATAACTATAGTATATATATGTATAACTACCAAGATTTTTATCAACAAATGTATGTTTAAATAGATACATATTATATAGTTTATTAGTTCCATTAATTTTATGAAAAGATTTAGCACATGTATAGTTTCACTACCTGCTGCGATTTCTGTGACACATTAATGCTCTGTAGTTACTGCATTTATGACAGGCAAGATTTTTATTAAAAAGACATATTTGTAAAATAGATATTATACACATATTGTATTTAATCCAAAACAATAATACAATAAATAATATTGAAATACAAGAAAATATTATTTATATCTAAATATTACATCATTACCCAGAAGCATATATTTTAAATTAAATATATAGCAATCATGTATAAATTTAAACACTGAAAATCATTATAATAAATAATATATTAAACCAATATAAATTTAGCATATATATCGTGTCACTATATGTTATGACACATATAAACACTCTGAAGTCCGTGAATTTCTGACAGACAAGATTTTTATTACATAGATATATTTCTTAAATATATATCTAATGCATATCATGTCTAATATATCATATTTTCTTATGGAAATACAGCCATATACAGTGTCACTATCTGTTGGGACACATAGTAACGGTCCCATAGTTAGTGTATTTATCACTGGCAAGCCTGCAAATGCTTTGCTCTTGCTTGAATAAAATGCAAAATTGCAGAATCAGGACTGTGTAAGATTTTATTGATCTCAGCCTGACCTCTAGTATTGGTAAATCTCACCAGTTGTGAATCTGGGCTGGTGAACAGTCTCCTTGAACTCAAGCAAACTTGCAGTGCTGAACTGTTTCTAATCACAAATTGAGCCCAGCTGCCCCTGGGATCACAGAATCACAGAATGCCTTGGCTTGGAATGGTCCTTAACAATCACCTTGTTCCAAGCCTGCTGCCATGGGCAGGGACACCTTCCACTCTCCCAGGTTGCTCCAAGGCCCAAGCAGCCTGGCCTGGAGCACTGCCAGGGATCCAGGGGTAGCCACAGCTTCTGTGGGCAGCGTGGGCCAGGGCCTCAGCAGCCTCAGAGCCCACAGTTTGTGCCACACCTGCGGCCTCAGCCCGCCCTGTGTCAGTGGGAGGCCACTGGCCCTGGTGCTGTCCCTGCAGGCCCTTGCAAAGAGCCCCTCGGCAGGTCTGCCGTGGCGCAGCAGACCGAGATTTCGGTCCTGCTGATACCAGGCAATTCCCATATGGACTCCACCAATATTCCCCCAAGGTGCATTTGTGGCTCAGCTTTGGAGTCCTGCAAGATCCAAACACCCCCTTTGGCCGAAAAAATCCCTGCCAGGGACATGCAAAGATATCTGGGGCTCAGTTCTAGAATCTGTGAGTTCTAAATATCCTTTCAAGAAAAAAAACCAAACCAACCTTCCCGGAGACCCCCCGATAGATTTGGGGTGAGCTCCTCCTCTCTGGTCACCTGTGGAATGCAGGGGGACAATGATCCCGGAGCCAGGGGTGCTGCAGACACAGTGGGTGGTGAAATCTCATGGTTCTGCTGCTTCTCCTTTTCCTGTCCCTCCTTTTCTCTCCCTTCTCTTCCTCCTGCTGCTCCTCTGCTCCCACCCCAGAACCCCCTTCCCCACCCTCCTCTGCCCCATGGCTGCTGCAGCACAAGCTGCTGGGTGGGGGGAACACCCCAATCAGCCCCAGGGATGGACAGGAGGCTTGGGTACCCCCAGTGCAGATCCACCTCCCCCAGAGCCCAGGGAATTGCTCCGGGGATCAAGGGCTGGGGCACAGGGCCCCAATCCCCATTTCGCTCCATTTGGGCTCCCAGCCCCCGGTTGCCGGGACAGCAAGGGGGGCCTGGCCTGGGCGCCCTCCACCTCCCCCCTCCCCAAATTCCGCTCCCGGGGGCGCTGGGGGCGAGGGGGGCGCAGGTGGGGTCCAGAAGTGCCGGAGCCACGTGTCCCCCCGCTGCCAGCGCCACCCCCGAAGGATCAGGGGTACCCCAAAACTCCCTCACAGCTGCCGGGTACCCCGCAAGTCCCTAAGGAGTGGGGTCCCCCGGCTTCATCACCCCCAACCTTCGGCTGCCTCATCCCGGCCCCATCCCACCCATCCCCCTCGCTCAGACTTCATCCCATACCCCAATCCACATCTCACCCTTCTCATCCCATCCCATCCCATCCCGGCAGCTGCCACTGGGATCACCCCAAACCCCGCGTGCTGGGAACTCCCCAATGTCCCCCCAAGGGGCATTTGCGACTCACTTCTGGAGTCCTGCAAGATCCAAACATCTGCCCCCTCCCCTTCTCCCGCAAAAAAAAAACCAACCCCAAACAAAAAACCTCTCCCTGGATCAACCAAAGATATTTAGGGCTTGGTGCTGGAGTCCTACAAGGTCCAAAAATCCTCCCAACCTCCCAACAAGAACCCCAGGCACCGCCCAAGATACTTGGCGCAGCTCCCCCTGCCCGCTCACCTGCGGGATGCCCCGGGGGGGGCGATGGTCCCAGGGCGAGGGTTGCAGACAGAAATAACAACAGACGCACGTGGTGATTCCTTCTCGTGCTTCACTTTCCGTTCTTCTATCCCTCCTCTTCCTGCCGCTCCTCTCCCTTTATCCCTCCTCTTCTTCCCGCTTCCCCTCTTCCATCCCTCCTCCCCACCCGCTCTTCATCCTCCTCTGTCCCTCCTCCTCCTCTCCTACCCATTTATTCTCCTGCTCTTCTTCCTCCTGTTCTTTGGGATTCCCCTCCTGGCTTTGTCTGCCATCACCCTTGGTCCATCCCGTGCTCAGCAGAGCATCCTGTGCTCTGTCAGCACTCTCTGCTCCTTCGGGAAGGATTTGGGATTTATGCCAGGCACAGACACTGAACCTCCCCCCAAACTGCCCCGGTGCCATTGCTGTCCCCTGGGCGCTGGGCAGCTGCTGTCCCAGGGGAAGCAGGGACACAAACGGAGCCAAGTGCAGCCCAGCTGCCCGCGCTGATCCAGACGAGCCCCAGGGACAAGGTCCTGCAGAGCCACACGGAGCCCTCGGCTCCTGGCTGGCAACGGCTTGGGTTGTGGCTGCCCCAGCGGCCAGAGCGAGTCCTGGAGCTCCCCAGCTCCTGCAGCAGGACCCAGGTTCCACCTGCTCTGCCAGGCCCTGGCCAGGGGCCAGCAGATCCACTGGCTCCATGCAAAGGGGGAAGACAAGAAGAATGCATTGGATGCAGCCCCCAAGGACCTCGAGCAAACTGTTCAGGAACATCCAGACCTTGAGCTGATGTTTGCAAAGCTGCAGCTGGCAGAGTTCTGTGGTGCAGGAGACCCAGCACGGGAAGAGGAGACCTACAAGGAGCTGCAGGAGAAACACCCTGAGCCTCAAATGCTGCTGCGCTCTAAATTTCTGCTAGAGAAAGTTCTTCCTCTCCGGCAAGAGATCCTGGGATGAGGCAAAAGCAAAGTTTGTGGCTGATGACATATTTCCTGTGCAGAGAGAGCAGAGGAGCTGCAGGAGGAGGCTGGGAGCCTGGGAAGAGGGAGGGGTGAGCAAGGTGGTTTTTTTGGGTTTGTTTTAGTTCTCCTTCTCATACTGTGATTTGCTTGGAATTCAATTCCCTTAATTTCCCTAACTTGTGTCTGTTGTGCCCATGACAGTGACCAGTGAGTGACTTCTCCCTGCCGTTATCCCAGCCCACGAGCCCTTCCTCCTGAGTTCTGTGTCCTGCACCTGAGCAAACAGGACTGTGGAGAAGATTCCTGGAAAACTGAAACAGCTTTCAAGAAGTGAAATGAAAATGTAAAGAAACAATCCACGATGTTTTCCTCTATTTATTTCTATGCTCCCCTTTTCCATGTTGCACTACTTCTCCATGCCATTAATTGCAATTGGATCTCACCTCGAAGATCTATGGCTTAGCAAGTTTTAGACTCCCTGAAATACCATGAGTTAAACACAGTTTGTCTTCCCCCGTTTTCCTTGGAAAGCAATGCAGGAGACATAAGTGCAGTGCTTGGGTTGGGAATGAATTCCAGAGACAGGGAATGTGCCCCGGTAGTGTTTGACCCTCAGCAGGGACAATGCACAACAGCAGCCAAGGGGATTGCTGTGCCACTGTGCAGCAGTCAAGGCTCTGGATGTGGGCTGAACACGGCAAAGTTCCCGTGTTTGGACAGACTCAGGGGCTGCCCCCGGGGGCGCGCGGGGCTCGGCCGTGGGGCGCGCGGGGGCGAGCGGGGAACGGACAAACGGCCACTCGGACAAACGGCCCCGGAGCTTCAGTTGCAGCGGCGGCAGCAGCGAAAGCAGCAGCGGCAGCGATAGCAGCAGCAGCCATCTACGACCCTCTCCGTCCTTTTCTCCCGCTCATCCTTTCCCTCTCTCGCTGTCCCTCACCCTCCGTCGGTGTTCCGCACCCTCTCCCGGTGTCTCTATCCCGCTCCCCGCCTCCTCTCCTGCTGTTCCTTTCCCTCTGTGCCCTCCTTTCCCAGTGTCCCTCTCCCCCTGCCATCTCGGGCCATGCCCCAGGCTCGCCCCCAGCCCCGGCCGGGGCTGCCCCCTCCCCGTCCCTGGGCGTCCCGCCGCGCTCTCGCCTCCGCCCGGCTCTCGCCATCGTGGCTGTGGCGCTGCTGGGCGGGCATCAGTGGCTGGGGCTGGGGCGGCATCGTCACCCTTTGGCTCCGCCTGTCCCGAGCCTGGCCCCGGCCCCGACGCCGGGTCCAGTCCCGACCCCGACCGCAGCCCCGGCCCCGGACCCGAAACCGAGCCCGGCCCCAATCCCAGCCCCAGCCCCAATCCAGGCCCCGGCCCCGACCCCGCACCCGAACCCGGCCCCAGCCCCGGCCTCAGCCCCAGCACCGGCCCCGACCCCAGCTCCGGTCCCGTTACCGGCTCCTCCCGGGGCCCGCGGAGGACACACACGGCTCGGCCGCTCCCGCCGCCTCCACTGCGCCTTCCCCGGCCCGAGCTCCGCCGCTCGGCAGTCCGGCCGCCGGCCCCGAGCCGCCCGTGCCCCGTTCAGAGGGGGATGCCCGGCCCGGGGCGGTGCACAGGCGGTCGGGGGCCGTGTCTGGTCCCGGGTCGAGCGCTGACGGCCGCGTGTCGCCCGCAGGGAAGGCGCAGGAGGCCCTGCAGGAGCGGTACCGGCTGGGTGAGCTGCTGGGGAAAGGAGGATTCGGCAGCGTGTACGCGGGGACGCGGCTGGCGGACGGCGCCCCGGTGAGTGGCGGGGCTGGTGGAAGAGGAGGGAGGAGGGAGGAGGGAGGAGGAGAAGGGAGGAGGAGAAGGGAGGAGGAGAAGGAGAAGGGTGGGACTCGGCAGGGCGGGCGGCGAGCTCAGTCCGTTGCTGTCTCTTGCTCGCAGGTTGCCATCAAATGTGTGTCGAGGGATCGCATCCGGCGTTGGGGCGAGTTGGTGAGTTAGCGGGGCCTGCGGCAGAACCCGGGCCGTGCCGGGCGGGGATAAGCCTGGGCCCGGCAGGGTGGAAACCGCCAGGAGTCCTGGAGGCAGAGCGGGCGAGGGGTGAGCGGGGGACGCAGAGCATCCCGGGCTGGCTGAGGTGTCCCAGAGCTCCCGCACAGCTTCCGCCACGCTGACAGCACCTTGGTCCTCCCGCAGCCCTACGGCGCCCGTGTGCCCCTGGAGATCGTGCTGCTGGACAAGGTGTCCACAGGGTGTGCTGGTGTCATCCAGCTCCTGGAGTGGGTTGAGCTCCCCAACGACTTCCTGTTAGTTATGGAGCGTCCGGAGCGGTGTCGGAACCTCTCCCATTTCCTGGCGGAGCGGAGGTTCCTGCCGGAGGAGGAGGCACGGGGGATGTTCCGCCAGGTGCTGGAGGCCGTGCAGCACTGCACCAGCTGCGGGGTCCTCCATCGAGACATCAAGCCCGAGAACATCCTGCTCGACCTGGCTACCGGGCAGCTAAAACTCATCGACTTTGGCTGCGGCGCCTTCCTCCGATGCACAGCCTACACCCAATTTGCAGGTGAGCCCTCCCAGGGGATGCTCCTGGGCATCTCATGGCCCAGCCTTGGTGTAGCACCGGGGCTTCCCCTGTTGCTGCCAGGCATGGGATTAACTCTTCAGCCAAGTTGCTTTTGAGTGGGCGTTGAAGGGGGCAGCTTGCAGCCCTGTTGACCACCTTCACCACCCACTCTGCCTTGGGCTGGGGCAGCCAGTCTGACAAAGCCCAATGAGTGCAGCAGTGAGGGGGTCAGGCCCTGTGCCCCAGCCAGTTTGGTGGGCAGGCAAGAATGGGTTTGGACTGCTCCACTTCCCTTGTTTGCCTTGGCCTATTAATGTTTTTTGGGGGCAATGCAGAGAGGGATGAGAGTGGTTTTTCCCAGCACTGAGAGTGTTTTTACTTTTCATGTCATGATTGGACCTCCCCAGGGCTTCTGCTGCCCTCTTCCAGCCCCAGTGGCTTCTTTTTCAACCCCAAGTTTGTACACAAGTCCCAGGTGCTGGTGAGAGGGCAGCAGGTCACCCTGTGTACCACTGGTGCAGCCCCTGCATGCCCAGGGATGCTGGGGTGAGGCTCTGGGAGCAGCAGCATCCCCTGATGAACTCCATCTATATTCCATAGGAACCCTGTCCTACAGCCCACCAGAGTGGATCTACCTTAAATTTTACAACGGCGAGGCAGCAACGATCTGGTCCCTGGGTATCCTGCTGTACCAGATGGTCTGCGGGAAGCACCCATTCAGGAGGGGCCGGGAGATCATCTGGGGGCAGATCTTGTTCCCACGACAGCTCTCTCAAGGTAGATCCTAATCTCTATGGCATAGGGGGAATCCCAGTGTTGGGAGAGAGCAGCAGGCTCATGAGCATCCTGCTCTGGCAGCTGCTGAGGAGGTGGCACATGTCCTGCTCTCCTCCAAAACAGAGAATCCCTGGGGAAGTTTAGGCTGAGCTCTGAGCACACCCAGCATGGCCTGGGCACGGGAACGGGGAGGGAAAAGTGGACAGGAGCCTTCTCCAACTGACTGGCAGTTTCTGGTTTCTCTCCTCAGAGTGCCAAGATGTTATAAAGAGATGTTTGTCCATGCAACCCTTGGACAGGCCATCGTTGGAAGACCTCTTCAGCGATCCGTGGATGCAGGGTGTTCATCTGCCCTAGAAGATGGGAGAGATCCATGTGCACAGTTTGATCCAGGGGCCTGGCAGGTAACAGCTCCACACATTTCTTGGTAATTAGAAGCAAAGCAAACCAGACGGTTTTTGACCAGCTTGTAGCTCTGAGCAGGGATCATCAGAAGGGAACTCACAGCTCTTGTGCTGGAGCTGAGCTGGAGATGTGCTCTGGCAAGCACTGGTGGCCACCATCCACCCTGGTTTTGCTTGTCTGGTTCATTGTGGTCTGGGGCCCTGGGCAGAACACTGACAGCCTGCTCTGACCTCCAGGGAAGGAGAAGGAGCCCCTGGAGAAGCTGGACCAGATGGGCTGCAGCTGGAGACGTCAAGGACAACTTCAAGGATTAGCACCTCTTCCTCAACCTGGCCATCTGTAGCTGAAGATGATTGACTTCGATTCTGGCGCCTTTTGCAAAGACACACTCCAGACCTAATGTGCAGGTGAGTCCCCAGCCAGGGGATGCTCAGGGCATTGCACAGCCTGGCTGGGCACCAAAGTTTCCCCTCTTTGCTGGTGTGGATGCAAAGAATTCTTCAGTTGTCTGCCAAGCTGCTCTTTGGCTCTGGGCAGCTGCTGAGGAGGTGGATCTGCCATGGCTGGCTGGAGGCTGGGCACATGTCCTGCCCTCCTGCTCTCCTCCCAGAGGCAGCAATGATGGGGAGGTTTGGTGACTCCTGCTTGGAGATGGCAGGGCACAAAGCAATTTCTTCTTGCATCAACCAGAATTTAAAATAACATAATATTAGAAACAAACCCCAAAATCTATTAAAAAAGGCTGCTGAGGGTCAGTAAGATAGATCCATGCTATCAGCACATTGACAAAGTAAATAACTGAGTTCTCTTTTACAAAAGATCAGTTACCTCTTAATCCAAAGTTACAGAAGATTTTACCCTACACACCTGAGTATTGTTTTTATCTTTCATGTTTCATCTATATTTTTTTCTTTTCTTTACCCTCTTTTTTTCTTAAACCAGAGAACATGTCCTAAAAAAGAAATGCCCTTTGCTCCTGGCTCTCATGTGAAGCAGCTCCCTTCCCTCTGGCCCCGGGGCTTGGGGCACTGTCAGCACCTGCTGCTTCAGCCACTGCTTCTGCTGGCATTGAGAGCAACAAGCAGATTGTGGCTGATCCCAAGGGAGCAGCAGCAGGGCCTGGAGCTGATCCCTGAGTCTGGGGCAGGGCTGGACAAATGACCCCACAGCAGCAGCAGCAGCAGGAAATGGTCTTTGTATCCACTCATTACCAAAATATGCATGCTCATTAATGGCATTGAGAGCAACAACCAGATTGTGGCTGATCCCAAGGGAGCAGCAGCAGGGCCTGGAGCTGATCCCTGAGTCTGGTGCAGGGCTGGACAAATGACCCCACAGCAGCAGCAGCAGCAGCAGCAGCAGGAAATGGAGGTGACTTTGAGCACAGCCCCTGCCACTCTTGCCTCCTGTTTGCAGTGGTGTCACAGCAGCCTGAGGCACCTGGGAGCCCTCAGTGCCAGCAGGGACTTGAGATGGCAGGCCCTGGGCTCCTGGAGGTTGTGCAAGGAACGGAGCTGGGGACTCCCTGTCCATATGGAGCTTGCAGATGGAAAGGCTGCTGTGCCCAGGCAGCTCCAAGGGCAGAGAAATGAGGCTCTCGAGCACTTGATCTGGGCCAGTTCCACAGTCCTGGGCAGCAGCCAGCGAGCAGAGGGGGAACAGAGGGCACAGCAAGAGGGACAAAAGCAGTCAAGTGCAGAGACTGGAGAGAGCCACACCTGGCAGAAGGAACAGCTGCTTCCTTGCACTCTTGAAGAAAGCTCTTGGCTGTTTCAGAGCACTGAAAGGTGTGAATGGCAGAGAGGAGGCAACACCAAACAATGCTCCTGTTTTCACACCCTCCCCTCCCAGTGTCCAGAAGGAATTGGATGAACTGTATTCTTCTCTCTGAGTCATCTCCTTCAGCATGAACAGCTTAGCACCAGGAGCTAAAGGGCCTGAAGCCTTAGGCCTCAAGTGCTGACCAAGAGGGAACTTTCTGAGCAAACTAATGCTGCTAACATGGACCTAGCTGAATGGAGCAGATAGAATCCTGGAATTATAGAATCCTTTCTGTTGGAAGAGACCTCTGAGCTCATCAAGCTCAGCCATTCACCCAGCACTGTCAGCCCAGCACTAAACCACATCCCTGAAGTGCCAAGGCCTGAACAAGAGGCCTGACTGAGGCCTGAACAACAGGCCCTGAGCCAAAGGTGACCTCTCCATCAACCTTCCGACCAAAGGTTATCATTGTATCCACTCATTACTGAAATATGCATGATCATTAGCATTGTGATAGTTGTATCCACTAAGTAGGGGATCAGGTATTGACTTTTCTGTATTTAGAAGCTAAACAAGGCCATGAAATACAACATCTGACCTGGTTTGGGGGTGTATGGTCAAAGTCAAATATCTTGGTTCCTCCTTGAGCCCTGGCCAGGCTTTGGGAGAAGCCAAACAGCAGAATGAATCCAGCTGTTCCTGCACTGGAAGTGCTGTCAGTTTGTTTGTTCAGCACTCTCCAAGCTGGGCCCTCTCACAGTGAGGTTGGAGCCTCACCTGTGGCTGGACACAGCTGCAGGAATTCCCAGTGTCCAGAGTGGCTCTGCAGTCCTTGGCTGTGACAGCTTCCCCAGCTGATGTGTGGGGCTGGGTGATGGTAAAGTCTGAGGGTAACTGGTGATGGATCTTTCTAAATCATTACAGGCAATCTTTGGTAGGAATGATTGGGTGCATTGCTGAGCTTCTCCTGTTGTGATTTTTTGCTGCTTTGAACTGTAGGAAATTGCACTGATTCCTTCAGTTGGTGTCTGTGTCTTTGGTGCTGGCCCTGCCCACTGGCAAAACAAAATTGGCATAGTCTGTCCAGATCACAGCAAAATGTCATTTTTTATATGTAAAAGTAAGGAATCAGTCCTGTCCGAAATTCCCGGATGGGAAGACCTTCCCTATAGTTCTCTGGGTCTGGAGTGGGCTGAGGTCAGAGCACTGTGTGAGCAATGGGGAAGTTGGTTAAAAGCAGCTGAACCAGTGGATGTCTTAAAATGCATCCAAAAATTGCGTTTTGAAAAAGGAAAAGAACTTGTGGATTTGGGAAGACATACATGGATTTTGTTAACAGGATATTGTAAAAAACACCAACAAAAGGAGCCATTGGTGGAATGCTCCCACATGGAGTGACAGAAGGAGTTTTTAATCTTGAGCTCAGATTCATCTGTGCAAGTGAAATAATAATAATATAATGAAAACCTCTATAGATATATATTATAATAAAAACTTCATATATAATGAAAACATTTCTTATATAAATATAAGTACTAATATAAATGTCACAAAATAATTAAATATATCTATATAATGCTCACATTTGTTAGCTTTGGCTGCTCAGGAATGTACCTCTAAATACCTTACAAAATATGACTAGCCAGGACCTGAATGTCAGTGGTAAACATTGTGAGATTGTTTACAATAAATACAGGAGGAAGGGATGAAATTGGCAATTTTTATAGGGTTTGGTGATACTGTGATGTGGAATGCTTTGTCTGTTACTGTGAAAAATAAAGCGATTAAGGCTGCTGGGTTTTTCATATACCAGACTGTCCACAAGCTGCAGGACTGGTTGAACAGATAAAGGGGTTGTTAAAAGAGCAGTTGAAAAATTAAGGAGATGGGAACCTGTCCTGATGGAGAACCCCTTAGAGGTCCACTCCAGAAGCTGCAGGGCTGGATCTTTATGCATTCGATTTAACAAGGATAAATCAGAAGCAAATGAGAGTTATCAATACCAGAACAGGCATTCAGATTCCTCCAGGACACTCTGGTTTCATAACTGCTCACTGCAGCTTGGCCTTGAAAATTATTCATGTCATGGGAGGAGAAATTTATACAGATTATCAAGGAGAAATTGAATTCTGTTAAACAATAGTGAACAAAATTGAATTATTCAACCCCATGACAGGGTAGTATGATTATTGACATTGTAGTTTTAAAGACATTTGGGGAAAAAAAAAAAAAGATCCACCTCAAATCACTACTGCTTGTGGAAACAAAGGGTTTGGATCCAGCAGTCCTAATAATGGAGCCAAGGTGTGGGTCCAGAGGCAAAATGGCCCTTCTGAGCCAGCTGATGGAACAGCTCCAGAGAAATTAAATTAAAACACTGTTTTAATCCTGAAACCTCGGCAGGAACAATGGAAATATGTCCCTGCAGCCAAGTGTTCTATGGGAAAACAAGCAGATGTTATAGGATGTTGTTTTACAGATCCTGCCAGACCAAATCTCCCTGTTTGCCCCAACGTTCCCTTTGGAAAATGCTCTGATCCACAGGGCTCCATGTGAAGGCTGATGTGACCCTGAGTGCCTTCCACAGGAATTCCAGCCAGGAGCCTGGAGCACCTCAAGGACTGGGAGCTGGCAGCTCTCCAGCCGAAGGGGAAAGGACCCCACCAAGCCTTGTTACCCACAGACACCACAGTGAAGCTGAACAGCAAAGGACCTTGGGGCATTATTGTGGAATTAAAAAGAGCCAGCTCCATGGACAATGGAATTATTGTTCCTAACCCAAATGAGACTGAGGAAAAAGTCACTTGTCACTAAAGAACTACTTATGCCTATAAGATGTATCTTGATAGTCAACCAGAATCTTTGTTTGCCAGAAACACCTCTG
>NW_028148053.1:444531-506123 GCF_008360975.1 Lichenostomus cassidix | reverse complement strand
GGTGCTCCCCATGCCCTGCCCACAGGCACTGTGGGTCCCTTGCCGCCAGGCTGGGGCTGGGCTGGGTGGCCCTGCTCAGGACACAGTGCCCGGGGAGACCCTGGATTCTGGTGGCACAAGCACCACACCCCCTAGCCTGCCCTGCGCTTGCTTTGGGCCACACCAGCCCCATCCCGGTGCCTAAGGCATGTCTTCCAGCCCCAGCCAGGGTCAGTGCTGGCAGCAGAGTGCCACTGTGCCAGTGTGTGCCAGCCTGGGGGCACAGGGAACAGCCCTCAGGGCTGGGCTGGAGTGACCGTGCTGCTTCCTTTTCTTACAGGACTGATGGAGATGATGGACACACCATCCTTTCCATATGTTCTGTTTGTTCTTGTTATGAACGTTTGTAAATATGTTGATTAGATTTCTCCTTTAAGATAAAACGTTTTACTGTAAATACGTTCTATAGATTGCTGTTGTTATAAAGATTCTTATATTGTAAATACGTTCTGCAGCTTGTTGTTGCTGCTCTTCTGTAAATAAATTGTCATTTGTTTTCCACACCCCAACTTTCTTTGCAATTCCTTTGGGCACATGCAGCATTTGCAGAGTTGTGGTTTCAGTTTGCTCCGTGTTCCTGGGGCTAGAGGTCCCTCCAGGTGCTGGTGTGGCGCAGACTGACTCCACAACTGAGAAAGTTATGAGGTAGGTATGTGTTTATTCCAGCTGGGGTGCATGGGGGGTAGCCCCTCCAAAGGCATGCACCCCGTCAGCAGCACTTCACTAGGTTTATATTAGGTTACAGGTTACATATGCAGAAAGTTGCACAATGCCCCTATATATATTCATTACCTATCCCCGATTAGTATTATAATGAGTTCAAAGTTCATTTAAATATGTTAGTGCAAGCACAGTGTCACAGATTAATTGTGGGTGAGGGTCCCAAAGATGAAGTTAGTAGTCTTCCTCAGGATGAGCTCTTCACCCTGTTCCCTTGCAGCTTGGAGGGAGCTGGGCTGGGCTGAGAGAAGCTGGGAGAGAAACCCATCAGTGTCCATCTCAGCCTGTGTGAGCGTGCAGGGGGAGGACTGAGCCCAGGGCTTGTGGGGCAGAGCCAGGGCCTGGGGAAGGGCTGGAAAACAGGCTAGTGGCCGAGAGAGGAGGCTGCTCTGTGCCCTTGGTGGCACGGACAGAGCAGGGAGGGAGCCCAGGACATTTGTCAGCCTCAGCCTCTGTCCCCAGCCGTTGCCAGCCCTGGCTGCTCAGCCCAGGTTTGCGGGTGAGTTTGGCTGTGCCCCAGCTCCATCCTGCTGCAGGGCTCAGGGCCTGTTCCCGGCAATGGTCAGCCCTGCCTGGCCTCTCTGCTGGCCCCGAGCCTGGCAGAGCCTGGGGCAGGGCTGGCTGGGAAGGGCCACAGGTGCCACGGGCTGTGCAGGAGCTTGGAGAGGCTGCCCAGCAGGGAGGCCATGGGGGCACAGAGCCCCAGGGGCTGCTGTGGGCACCACAGCACAGAGGCTATTCCCACCTGGAATGCTCCTGGCCTGGCCTGGGCTGCACAGGGGGGCTGTGGCACCATGGCTGGGGCAGCGGGGCACAAAGGGGCCACGGAGCTGCTGCCGGAGTTGACAGCAAGGCCAGGAGCAGACAAGGAATTTCTTCTCTATTCACACTATATTAGGAGATACTTGGATTCAATATCAATTGGGAATTGCATATATTATTGTATCAACAGGGAAAAAACCCTAAACAAAACCTAAAAAGTCTTTTCCCACTGTTTTTGAAAATATATTTACTTTGAATGCACTTGAGAAATCTGCCTAATTAATCACAGAAGGATTGAAAACTTAAATCATATTGTTCCCAAAAGCTTGACTTGTTAAGCTGTTTTGAAAATCAATGAGCCCTGGAGCACTGAATTCCTGAAGATCTGAAGCCTCTGGAGAAGTAAAGTTCAGCAGCAACGTCTAAGTTGCTGTGAATGTCAGCAGCCCCCACTGAGGCCATCCCTGCCAAGAGACTGTGGGGAGAATGAGCAGACAAGGAGAGCATGCCTGGGGCTGGGAAAGCAGAACGCAGAGGCACCACCAGGTCCAGGTGGGAAATGAACTGTGGAGTGTGGCTGTGAAAGCCCTGCCTGGGCTGTGCCAAGCAGGACAGCCAAGCCCTGACTCCCATGGCCTGGGAATGGGGCTCTGTGGCCTCACAGGATGCTTGTGGCTCTCCTGGGAGCAGTGGGATGTGGGCTGTGGAATGGTGATTGCAGGTGTAAGGCTCCAAACAACCCTCTCAACAAGACCTGTGAAAGGAATTACAGTTGTTTGTGGACTCTGAGTACAAGAAAATATTCCTATGGGAAAGATCCCTGGATAGAAGGAAATGTGGTGGCGAAATCCCAATTCTGCCCATGGGTACCTGGAGGAGAAGGACAGTTCTTTTTAACAGGAAGGAAAGCAGAGAGCCCCAGTGTTTCAGTAGCAGATGAGAAGAGACTCTCAACATGTCATGGTTGGCTGGAGAAGTCAGGTGGCCCCTGGGAGACCAAACCAGCCAGACCTGTGCCATGTTCCCTTGATTTTATGGCCCCTGTAGTGTCACAATGGTCCCTTGGTTCCATGGGACCTCATAGTGTCACAATGGTCTCACTAGTTCTACAGGGCCCTGCACTGTCACAATGTCCCCTTGGTTCCATGAGGCTGTGACATTTCTTCATATTCTCTCCATGGTTCCATGAGGCCTTGCAATGTCACAATGGACCTTTGGCTCTATGGGGTCTCACAGTGTCACAAAGGTCTCCTGTGGCTCCGCAGTGTCACAATGGACTCTTGGTTCTATAAGGCCCTGCAGTGTCCCAGCGGCCTCAATGGCCCCTTTGCTTCCATGAGGCCCAGCAGTGTCAAATTGCCTCTTGGTTCCACCAGCCCTGCAGTGTCACAATGGTCCCTCGGTCCCACAAGGCCCCACAGTGTCACCATGGTCTCCTCAGTTCCATGGGGCCCTGGGGTGGTGCATTCCTCCCTCCCCTTCTCAGGCTGCCCTGCGATCTGAGAAATGCTCATTAGGCCTCAGCCTTGGCCAACAGCCCCTGGGCTCAGCTCCTCTGCAGCTGATCACAAACACTGTCTGCTCCCAGCCACTGCTGCTGTCCAACCAGCTCCTGGTTGCTTTAGGAGCAGCCTTGGGAACTGTTTTTCTCCCCTCA
Organism: Lichenostomus cassidix; assembly: GCF_008360975.1. Lineage (NCBI taxonomy): Eukaryota > Metazoa > Chordata > Aves > Passeriformes > Meliphagidae > Lichenostomus > Lichenostomus cassidix. The sequence continues at coordinate 502,945 of NW_028148053.1, read as the reverse complement.
ATAGCACAACATCCCCGTTCTCACAGTGTCAAAGAAAGCTGTTGATGCGAAGTGCAGCCAGGATGAAACATTGCTGTCACTAAAGCCCATCTCTTGGGGCCCTATGAACAGGGCTCCCAAATGAGCCCCTTGGAGCTCTCCTGGAGCAGTGAGCTCCCTCTGAGTGGGGCCTCTCCGAGCCGGGAACTCTCCCGTTTGCTGCACTCGGAGCATCCCCGAACAACGAGGGACCCTGGGCCGATCCCCCCACTGCTCGAGGCTCAACCCTTCGCCTGCTGGGGAGATGCAAAAGCATCCCCAGTGAGCATTTCCCTGGCCTCCAGGGCAATTTCTGACAGCTGCCTGGCACTGCCTCTTTCTGTCTGTGTGCACACACGTGTGCCTGTGCTCTGCAAATGGGGGAGAAATGCTGCTCTGGGAGGTGTTGAAGTGCTTTGGATATCTGAGTGAGTTAGGCCTGTAAGTAAGGTTCAGTCATCAGGTATGAGCTAAGTGAAATGCTGCTGAGGGCTTTTCTTCTGCTAAGTTGTTGAGTTTAAGGTATAAGTCAAGGTTAAGGTAGAAGTTAAGTTCTGTTAAGTTTGAGGGCTGTTAAGATTTTAGGCCATATTCCTTTTATGCTCGCCCTCACTGTCCTTTTGTCACACACACACACACACACACACACACACACACACAAACACACACACACAAGGACAGTTCTCAGTCAATATCTGGTTTGATTGCCTGGATTTGCTTGGTTTTGTTGTTGCTTTTTTCCTCTGGTGTGCCTGAACTGTCCAGTCAGGAGCAGAGTGACTCTTGGCAAGGAACTTTGTTGTGCTGTCGCTTGACATTAAATCTGGTTTTTGCTGATGCCTTGCTGGGGATTTTTTAAGTGCTCTCAAGCCCTCATTTATAAGACCTGGGCCAGGCTCTCCTCCTGGGGGACACGGGGACGCTGCCAGGGGATCCCTGTCCCCCTGTCCCACCCCCCAGGGCCCTGTCCCCCCTGTCCCCATGTCAGGCTCTGGGGGTCGATCTGGTGGAACATCCTGTGGGGGAGGCTGTGGCACTGGGGGTCGGGGGGGACCTGGGGGGACAGGGGACCCTGCTGTGCACGAGCAGCATTGGAGTTGTCTGGGGGAACTTTGGTGGGGGCTAGGGCAGAGTGACCTCCCCAGGGACCTCACACAGCCCCCAGTGACCTCACACAGACCTCCTGTGATGTCACACATCCACTCTGGAATGTCACAGCCCTCTCTATGATGTCCCAGTTGATGCTGCAATGTCACACAACCTGCCCTCGGGTGTCACACCACCGTTCTGTGATGTCACAGCTTGCTCTGGGATGTCACAACCCCTCTGGGATGTCACCCAACAACCCTGTGATGTCACAACCCAGTCTGTAACGTCACAGCGTCCTCTGTGACATCACACAGCCTGTTCCTTGATGTCACAGACAACTCTGTGATGTTACAAAGCCACACTGTGATGTCACAGCCTGCTCTCTGATGTCAGACAGAGCCATCCTCTATGATGGCAGAGTCTGCTCTGCAACCGCACAGCCCTCTTTGTGATGTCACAGCCCGCTCTGTGGCACAGCCTGCTTCATGATGTCACATCACCACCATGGGACATTACATCCTGCCCTATCATGTCACACAACCGACCAGTGATTTCACAGCCCAGTCTATGATGTCACAGCCCTCTGTGACCTCACAGCCAACCTGGGATGTCATACAGCCACACTGTGATGTCACAGTGAGCTCTGCGATGTCACACAGTCCCCTCTCTGATGCCATAGCTGGTCCATGATCTCACAGAACACTCTGTGATGTCACAGCCAAATGTGTGACCTCTCACAACCCACTCTGTGATGTCACACAGCTCCTGTCTGACATCACAGCTGCTCTGTGGCTCTCTGACACAGCCCCAGAGGTGCCCATGGCTATGACACAGCCCCTCTGGGCCATGGCACAACCCCTGCCAATGCTGAGCACCTGTGAGCTCTGGGTGTGCCCTGCTGGTGTCCCTGAGATGGCCTGGCAGTGCCCCAGCCCTGCTGGGCTGTGCACAGGAGCTGCTCCTGGGCAGAGCTGTCTCTCTGCAGCGCTGCTGCTTGCCAGGAGCTCCTCTGTGCCAGGAGCCCAGCCCAGCTCAGCAGCACAGCAACAGCACAGGGACTGGAATGACCCTCGTGGGGCTTTGGTGCTGTTTGCATCAGAGTCAGTCCCTCAGAGTGAGTGCAAAAGACTTCTCAAGAAGTCAATGTGAGATGGAAACACTGAAGTTCCTTGTAGTTTAAATGGGTTCCTCTAACAGACACAACTGAGAAACTCTCCCCAGGTTCCAGTGAGAGCAGAACACTGCAGGCAGTGATGGCAGGTGAGGACAAACAAGGCAAAGGTGTCTCTGATACTGAGCAAACCTGGATGTGTTTCATGAATCCAAAGGGCCAAGCCCTGAGCCCCAGCCCCTGGCAAGGCAGATCCTGTCCCTCCCTCATTGCTCAGGGCTCTTCCCAGGGCACTGGGATGTGGGGATGTGCAATGCCAAGGGCAGGACCATGGGGTGGCCCCTGCCAGGCTGCTGTGGGAGGGACAAGGAGGCCATGAGGCCCCAGGGCTGCAAGGGTCACTTGTGTCCTGCTGGCCTCAGGGCCAGGGACAGCAGCCATGCCCAAAGTGCTGCACAAGCTGGCTCTGTCAGGGCCTTGCAGCTTCTGCACATCCCTCTGCCCTCTCCAGCCCAGGCTGTCCTATGCTGTCCATGCCCTGTGCCTCTGTCCCTGCAGGCTGTCGCCATCCCCCGGCTGCCCCACCTCCCTGGCCTCTTCCTTCCCTGACAGCTCTGCATCCTGCCTGGCTCTGCCTTGGCACACAAAGCCTTGGGCTGATCCAGACTCCTGACAAACCATGGCTCTGCCTTGATTTCCCTCTGGTATTATGCTGTTCATTAGGAAGTTATTTTATCATTATGGAGAAATATTTCAAAGAGCTTCTAATAAATCGGCATTCCTATTTTAAAGAGTGTATTTGTCCCTTTAGAGAAGAGGTGATTGCAGCATTCTGTGACTGACATTGATCCAGGGTCTTACCGAAGGAGGTCTGGCTTGGTCAGAGAAGCTGTGCCTTGACATGGGTGTGGACAACCCTGGTCCTCAAAGCCCAACCCCATCCTGTCTCTCCTCACTCACCTGGAACCTGCTTTGCTTGCACAACTGGCTGCACTCAGGCAAAGAGGGGTTTCTTCTTTTATTTCTTGAAGCTCCTGAGTTTCCCCACTGAAATCAGACACCCTCCTTAAGTGTGTGCCAAGCCCAAGCTGCCACCAAGGAGGTTCCCCTTCCCCAAGGCAGAACCATGCAAGGATAATTTTAGACACACAGGAAGTTCTACAATAAACACAAATCCAGTGTTCAGTGAAGGCAGAATTAGACCAACTGCTGAAGGGCAGACAAGCTTTGAACTCCTTGTGGCTCAAAGCACCAAGGGGATTGTTGAGAGGTGTGTGAGTGAGCCAAGAGTGAGGGGAAGGGAAATGCAGAGAGCCCTGGAAGTGCTTGTGTGCAGACAGGCTGCTGGGAAGGGCACTGCAGCCCTGCCCTGGGCCAGCTGTGATGCTGGATTCTCATGCCAACCTGCACTGGGCCACTGCAAGGGGCTGTTGCCATGGCCACTTCACTGAGCCCAGGGCAGCAGCCCATTGCTCAGGGCTGGTGTCACTGCCCAGAGCCACAGGGGATCCATGGCTGGGGTTTGTGCCATGGCCACCTGCCCTGTGCCGCGCTGGCTGGGCAGGCGCCGCGGAACCAGCAGCAAAGCCCAGTGCCAGGGCCAAAGGCCAGGTCAGCCTGACAGAAAGGGTCAGTGCTGGGGACTGTTTCCATGGCAACCATCACTGGGACACCACACCTGGGTCACCTGTCATGGCAGTTGCCATGGAAACCCCTTGGAGGGACTGATGCCAGGGACACTTGCACTGAGACACTGCTGGGCTCGGGTGCCATGGCAACCACCATAGGGCATCATTGGTCCAGAGGTTGCCATGGCAACCAGCACAGAGCCCCCCTTCCTACTCTCCAATGCCAGGACAACCTGCAGGAGACACTTTGCTGAGGTTGGGTCCATGGCAAACAACCTTTGCCCTGCTGGGATGGGGATTGTCACGGTCAGAAAGCAGCCTGTGGAGCCGTGGTGATGCTGGATGGCCATGGGGTGCTGCTTTGGGTGGGGCAGAGGGAATTTCCTTCCCAGGGCTTTCTTGGGGCTGTGCTTTGGGGCTGTGCTGAGCACAGGGTTGATCACACACAGATGGTTTTGTTCTCACTGAGCTTGCACAGAGCCAAGGCCTTTCCTGCCCCTCGTCTGGCCACGCTGGGGAGGGGCTGGGGGTGTGGGGGAGGTTGGGAGGGGACACAGGGGGACAGGTGACCCAACTGACCCTGGGGATATCCCAGACCACAGGATATCATGCTCAGTGGATAAAGTGGGGAGAACAAGGAGCAAGGGGTGACATTTCGAGTGATGGTTTTTGTCTTCCCAGGGAACACTTAGGCAGGAGGGGATCCTGTTTTGCTGGTGGTCAGGGTCAGCACCAAAGACACAGACACCAACTGAAGGAACAGTGTAATTTATATAATGCAAAGAATTACAAAAGGAGAAGCTCAGCAAAGCACATGATCATTAGCAAATTATCACAAAAGGAGAAGCTCAGCAAGGCACCCTGTAATGTCACAGCCCTCTCTATGATGTCCCAGTTGATGCTGCAATGTCACGAGCTAATCATCACGAGCAAAGATTGCCTGTAATGATTTAGAAAGATCCATCACCAGTTACCCTCAGACTTTACCATCACCCAGCCCCACACATCAGCTGGGGAAGCTGTCACAGCCGAGGACTGCAGAGCCACTCTGGACACTGGGAATTCCTGCAGCTGTGTCCAGCCACAGGTGAGGCTCCAACCTCGCTGTGAGAGTGCCCGGCTTGGAGAGTGCTGAACAAACAAACTGACAGCACTTCCAGTGCAGGAACATCTGGATTCATTCTGCTGTTTGGTTTCTCCCAAAGCCTGGCCAGGGCTCAAAGGAGGAACCAAGGGAGTTGACTTTGACCATACAGCCCCAAAGAAAGCCTGATTTGGCCTTGTCTGGTTTCTAAATACTGAAAGGTAAAACCAGATTTCACAATGAACAGCTAAAATGATCATTTTGGCAATAATATTTTGTTAATTAGCAGATACATATATAAACTTTGGTTGGAAGGTTCATCTAGAGATCACCTTTGGCTCAGGGCCTGTTGTTCAGGCCTTGGTAGTTCAGTAAGTCCATTGTAGATAAACTACAACCTTCATAACAATTCTTTCAATAATATAACCTTAGATTTAGGTATTAGGCATAAAGGCATAGCCTCTCGCTCTCCAATTAAATGCTCTTTAGGTTCATTACTCAGACCTATAATTGGCAATCCTTTTAAAACATACCTCATTAGTTGCTATTCTCTATGTTATCTATCAAGTCTTCCTTTTTTCTTGAGACTCTCTCTCTTTTTAGACAAATCTGAATTCTCTATTTTCCAGGAAAAACTGGCACAACAACTCTAACATGGAATCATAACACACCAAGTGCACACACTGCAATGATTACAGTCACTGCCACAAATGCATTTCACAGCAGCCTCCAATTTGGCAGCCATGAAGCCAATCCCACCAGGGAGAATTTTTTTCCTTCTGCCACTCTTCTACTGTTCTTTCTATTGAGGTCATTCCTGACTGTTGGACTCCAAACCCATCACTGATACAAGTGCCACATTCCTGTCCTAGAATAGCAGAGATTCCTCCCTGGACAGAAGGCAGATAATCCAAGGCCATGTGGTTCTGTAGAGCTCCCATTGGTGTTTGTTGGAGCTCATAGGATGTGCTATTCGGTATTTTAATAGCATCATTTGCTACTTCTTCTAATAATCAATTTAGCTCCTTAATGTAAACTTCATAGGATGAGGCAGCACACAAAGGGCACAGGGTGAACCAGAATCTTTGGCTTTCTGAAATCAAAGGCACTCTTTGGGTGGAAAATCTTCTCTTGGCCCCAGCTCTTCCCTGTGGTTGTTGCCAAAGTACCCAAAAGGGTGGCACTGCAGCTGAGAGTGGTGTAACACTGACCCTGAGCAGCTCCAGCACCCCAAGCTCTATTGACTTTTTCAGTAATGCTAAACCATATAAATCCTTTCATATTTTGGCCTCTAACTATAACAGGGTAGGTTTCTCCTGAAGGGAAATCTTACTGAATCCTGTAAAACTGATCACTGTATTCTTTTGTTCCACAGTATAGTTTTCTCTAACTGTCCCTTCACTGACTCCGTTACAAGTCAGAGCCCATTGAGAGAGTTCTGCCACCCCACAGGATGGGCCCTGCAAGGGAATCCCATTCCTCCCAACATTGATTGAGAACAAATCCAGCAATAAGTTACATTGAGTATTTTTGCTACCTTGATCTTTACATTTTCATACGAATTCTTATGGCTAATCCCTTGGTGAAACTCCAGAGGTGTTTCTGGCAAAGATTCTGGTTGACTATCAAGATATATCTTATAGGCATAAGTAGTTCTTTAGTGACAAGTGACTTTTTCCTCAATCTCATTTGGGTTAGGAACAATAATTCCATTGTCCATGGAGCTGGCTCCTTTTCAATTCCACAATAATGCCCCAAGGTCCTTTGCTGTTCAGCTTCACTGCGGTGTCTGTGGGTAACAAGGCTTGGTGGGGTCCTTTCCCCTTCGGCTGGAGAGCTGCCAGCTCCCAGTCCTTGAGGTGCTCCAGGCTCCTGGCTGGAATTCCTGTGGAAGGCACTCAGGGTCACATCAGCCTTCACATGGAGCCCTGTGGATCAGAGCATTTTCCAAAGGGAACGTTAGGGCAAACAGGGAGATTTGGTCTGGCAGGATCTGTAAAACAACATCCTATAACATCTGCTTGTTCTCCCATAGAACAGTTGGCTGCAGGGACATATTCCCATTGTTCCTGCCCAGGTTTCAGGATTAAAACAGTGTTTTAATTTAATTTCCCCAGAGCTGTTCCTTCAGCTGGCTCAGAAGGGCCATTTGGCCTCTGGACCCACACCTTGGCTCCATTATTAGGACTGCTGGATCCAAACCCTTTATCTCCACAGACAGTGGTGATTTGAGGTGGATCTTTTTTTTTTTTCCCCCAAATGTCTTTAAAACTACAATGTCAATAATCATACTACCCTGTCATGGGCTTGAATAATTCAATTTGGTTCACTATTGTTTAACAGAATTACTTCAATTTCTCCTTGATAATCTGCATCAATTCCTCCTCCCATGACATGAATAATTTTCAAGGCCAAGCTGCAGTGAGCAGTTATCAAACCAAAGTGTCCTGGAGGAATCTGAATTCCTGTTCTGGTATTGATAACTCTGATTTGCTTCTGATTTATCCTCATTAAATCTAATGCATAAAGATCCAGCCCTGCAGCTTCTGGAGTGGACCTCTAAGGGGTTCTCCATCAGGACAGGTTCCCATCTCCTTAATTTTTCAACTGCTCTTTTAACAACCCCTTTATCTGTTCAACCAGTCCTGCAGCTTGTGGACAGTCTGGTATATGAAAAACCCAGCAGCCTTAATCGCTTTATTTTTCACAGTAACAGACAAAGCATTCCATTTCACAGTATCACCAAACCCTATAAAAATTGCCAATTTCATCCCTTCCTCCTGTATTTATTGTAAACAATCTCACAATGTTTACCACTGACATTCAGGTCCTGGCTAGTCATATTTTGTAAGGTATTTAGAGGTACATTCCTGAGCAGCCAAAGCTAACAAATGTGAGCATTATATAGATATATTTAATTATTTTGTGACATTTATATTAGTACTTATATTTATATAAGAAATGTTTTCATTATATATGAAGTTTTTATTATAATATATATCTATAGAGGTTTTCATTATATTATTATTATTTCACTTGCACAGATGAATCTGAGCTCAAGATTAAAAACTCCTTCTGTCACTCCATGTGGGAGCATTCCACCAATGGCTCCTTTTGTTGGTGTTTTTTACAATATCCTGTTAACAAAATCCATGTATGTCTTCCCAAATCCACAAGTTCTTTTCCTTTTTCAAAACGCAATTTTTGGATGCATTTTAAGACATCCACTGGTTCAGCTGCTTTTAACCAACTTCCCCATTGCTCACACAGTGCTCTGACCTCAGCCCACTCCAGAGCCAGAGAACTATAGGGAAGGTCTTCCCACCCGGGAATTTCGGATAGGACTGATTCCTTACTTTTACATATAAAAAATGACATTTTGCTGTGATCTGGACAGACTATGCCAATTTTCTTTTGCCAGTGGGCAGGGCCAGCACCAAAGACACAAACACCAACTGAAGGAATCAGTGCAATTTCCTACAGTTCAAAGCAGCAAAGAATCACAACAGGAGAAGCTCAGCAATGCACCCAATCATTCCTACCAAAGAGTGCCTGTAATGATTTAGAAAGATCCATCACCAGTTACCCTCACACTTTACCATCACCCAGCCCCACACATCAGCTGGGGAAGCTGTCACAGCCAAGGGCTGCAGAGCCACTCTGGACACTGGGAATTCCTGCAGCTGTGTCCAGCCACAGGTGAGGCTCCAACCTCACTGTGAGAGGGCCCAGCTTGGAGAGTGCTGAACAAACAAACTGACAGCACTTCCAGTGCAGGAACATCTGGATTCATTCTGCTGTTTGGTTTCTCCCAAAGCCTGGCCAGGGCTCAAGGAGGAACCAAGAGATTTGACTTTGACCATACAGCCCCAAACCAGGTCAGATGTTGTATTTCATGGCCTTGTTTAGCTTCTAAATACAGAAAAGTCAATACCTGATCCCCTACTTAGTGGATACAACTATCACAATGCTAATGATCATGCATATTTCAGTAATGAGTGGATACAATGATAACCTTTGGTTGGAAGGTTGATGGAGAGGTCACCTTTGGCTCAGGGCCTGTTGTTCAGGCCTCAGTCAGGCCTCTTGTTCAGGCCTTGGCACTTCAGGGATGTGGTTTAGTGCTGGGCTGACAGTGCTGGGTGAATGGCTGAGCTTGATGAGCTCAGAGGTCTTTTCCAACAGAAAGGATTCTATAATTCCAGGATTCTATCTGCTCCATTCAGCTAGGTCCATGTTAGCAGCATTAGTTTGCTCAGAAAGTTCCCTCTTGGTCAGCTCTTGAGGCCTAAGGCTTCAGGCCCTTTAGCTCCTGGTGCTAAGCTGGTCGTGCTGAAGGAGATGACTCAGAGAGAAGAATACAGTTCATCCAATTCCTTCTGGACACTGAGAGGAGAGGGTGTGAAAACAGGAGCATTGTTTGGTGTTGCTTCCTCTCTGCCATTCACACCTTTCAGTGCTCTGAAACAGCCAAGAGCTTTCTTCAAGAGTGCAAGGAAGCAGCTGTTCCTTCTGCCAGGTGTGGCTCTCTCCAGTCTCTGCACTTGACTGCTTTTGTCCCTCTTGCTGTGCCCTCTGTTCCCCCTCTGCTCGCTGCCTGCTGCCCAGGACTGTGGAACTGGCCCAGATCAAGTGCTCGAGAGCCTCATTTCTCTGCCCTTGGAGCTGCCTGGGCACAGCAGCCTTTTCCATCTGCAAGCTCCATATGGACAGGGAGTGCCCAGCTCTGTTCCTTGCACAACCTCCAGGAGCCCAGGGCTGCCATCTCAAGTCCCTGCTGGCACTGAGGGCTCCCAGGTGCCTCAGGCTGCTGTGACACCACTGCAAACAGGAGGCAAGAGTGGCAGGGGCTGTGCTCAAAGTCACCTCCATTTGCTGCTGCTGCTGCTGCTGTGGGGTCATTTGTCCAGCCCTGCCCAGACTCAGGGATCAGCTCCAGGCCCTGCTGCTGCTCCCTCGGGATCAGCCACAATCTGGTTGTTGCTCTCAATGCCAGCAGAAGCAGTGGCTGAAGCAGCAGGTGCTGACAGTGCCCCAAGCCCCGGGGCCAGAGGCAACGGAGCTGCTCCACACGAGAACCAGAAGCAAAGGGCATTTCTTTTTTAGGATAGGTTTTCTGTTTTAGGGAAAAAAAGGGGAAAAGAAAAAAAAAAACTAGATGAAATGTGAACGATAAAAACGAATCTCAAGTGTGTAGTATAAAAACTTCTGTAACTTTGGATTAAGAAGAAACTGATCTTTTGTAAAGAGAACTCAGTTATTTACTTTGTCAGAGTGCTGATAGCATGGATCTATCTTACTGACCCTCAGCAGCCTTTTTTTAATAGATTTTGGGGTTTGTTTCCAATATTATTATTTTAAATTGTGGTTGAAGCAATAAGAAATTGCTTTGTGCCCTGCCAGCTCCAGGCAGGACTGGGAATCTAAATTCTGCTGATCCCCATCTCATTAAGAATATGCCCTTCCTTCTCACCCTGTGAATACAGGCATTTTGCTGGGACTGTGGAATGTTGGGGTTCTGGCCATTTGGATGTGTATCCCTCACTGCAATCTCTGGGCCTGCAGGAGAGTCTCACTCACCTGCACAAGCAGAAAGCTCTGTCGGTGTGCTCAGAACAGGCTCGTCTGATGCAGAGCTGTCAGAGCAATGGGAGGGCAGAGCAGACCCAGCCGTGCCCAGGGCTGAGCCCCAGCAGAGCCCTGGCAGAGCCCAGAGCAGCCTCAGCATCCGCAGAGCTCGGCTGGAAGGAGAGAAACCAGAAACTGCCCATCAGCTGAAGGCTCCTGTCCCCCTTGTCCCAACTGCCCGCAGTGCCCAGGCCATGCTGGCTGAGCTCAGAGCTGTGCCCAAAGCTCCCCATCATTGCTGCCTCTGGGAGGAGAGCAGGAGGGCAGGACATGTGCCCAGCCTCCACCCAGCCATGGCAGATCCACCTCCTCAGCAGCTGCCCAGAGCCAAAGAGCAGCTTGGCAGACAACTGAAGAATTCTTTGCATCCACCCCAGCAAAGAGGGGTAACTTTGGTGCCCAGCCAGGCTGTGCAATGCCCTGAGCATCCCCTGGCTGGGGACTCACCTGCACATTAGGTCTGGAGTGTGTCTTTGCAGAAGGCGCCAGAATCGAAGTCAATCATCTTCAGCTGCAGATGGCCAGGTTGAGGAAGAGGTGCTAATCCTTGAAGTTGTCCTTGACGTCTCCAGCTGCAGCCCATCTGGTCCAGCTTCTCCAGGGGCTCCTTCTCCTTCCCTGGAGGTCAGAGCAGGCTGTCAGTGTTCTGCCCAGGGCCCCAGACAACAATGAACCAGACAAGCAAAACCAGGGTGGATGGTGGCCACCAGTGCTTGCCAGAGCACATCTCCAGCTCAGCTCCAGCACAAGAGCTGTGAGTTCCCTTCTGATGATCCCTGCTCAGAGCTACAAGCTGGTCAAAAACCGTCTGGTTTGCTTTGCTTCTAATTACCAAGAAATGTGTGGAGCTGTTACCTGCCAGGCCCCTGGATCAAACTGTGCACATGGATCTCTCCCATCTTCTAGGGCAGATGAACACCCTGCATCCACGGATCGCTGAAGAGGTCTTCCAACGATGGCCTGTCCAAGGGTTGCATGGACAAACATCTCTTTATAACATCTTGGCACTCTGAGGAGAGAAACCAGAAACTGCCAATCAGTTGGAGAAGGCTCCTGTCCACTTTTCCCTCCCCATTCCTGTGCCCAGGCCATGCTGGGTGTGCTCAGAGCTGTGCCTAAACTTCCCCAGGGATTCTCTGTTTTGAAGGAGAGCAGGAGAGCAGGACATGTGCCACCTCCTCAGCAGCTGCCAGAGCAGGATGCTCATGAGCCTGCTGCTCTCTCCCAACACTGGGATTCCCCCTGTGCCATAGAGATTAGGATCTACCTTGAGAGAGCTGTCGTGGGAACAAGATCTGCCCCCAGATGATCTTCCGGCCCCTCCTGAATGGGTGCTTCCCGCAGACCATCTGGTACAGCAGGATACCCAGGGACCAGACTGTTGCTGCCTCGCCGGTGTAGCATCTGAGCTGGGTCCATTCTGGTGGGCTGTAGGACAGGGTTCCTATGGAATATAGATGGAGTTCATCAGGGGATGCTGCTGCTCCCAGAGCCTCACCCCAGCATCCCTGGGCATGCAAGGGCTGCACCAGTGGCACACAGGGTGACCTGCTGCCCTCTCGCCAGCACCTGTGACTTGTGTACAAACTTGGGGCTGGAAAAGAAGCCACTGGGGCTGGAAGAGGGCAGCAGAAGCCCTGGGAATGCCCAATCATGACATGCAAATGAAAAACCCACCCAGTGGTGGGGAAAAACCACTCTCCTCCCTGCCTGCATTGCCCCCATAAAACATTAATAAGCCAAGGCAAACAAGGGGAGTGGAGCAGTCCAAGCCCTTCCTCGCCTGCACACCAAACCAACCAGGGCACAGGGTCCAACCCCCCTCACTGCTACCCCATGGGGGTTTTTGTCAGGCTGGCTGCCCCAGCCCCAGCCCAGGGCAGAGTGGATGCTGAAGGCTTTTGGCAGGGCCAGGAGCTGGTCCTCCCACCCAAAAGCAACTTGGCTGAAGAAGCAATCCTATGACCTGCAGCAAATGGGGGAATCCCTGGTGCTACACCCAGGCTGGGCAATGAGGTGCCCAGGAGCAACCCCTGGGATGGCTCACCTGCAAATTTCGTGTAGACTGTGTCCTGGAGGAAGGTGCCAACGCCAAAGTCGATCAGTTTCAGCTGTTCTGTGCACAGGTCAATGATGATGTTGCGAGGTTTGATGTCTCGATGGAGGACCCCGCAGCTGGTGCAGTGCCGCACTGCCTCCAGCACCTGGCAGAACAGCCGCCGAGCCTCCTCCTCCGGCAGGAACCCGCGAGCCAGGATGAAATCACGCAGGTCCTGACAGCGCTCCGGACGCTCCATCACCAACAAGAAGCTGGTGGGGAGCTCAAACCATTCCAGGAGCTGGACGACACCGTGGAACCCAGTGGACACCTTGTCCAGCAGCACGATCTCCAGGGGCACACGGGTGCCATTGGGCTGCGGGAGGACCACGATGTCATCAGCAGGGCTGAGGCCATGCCAGGGCTCTGGGACCCCTCAGCCAGCCCGGGATGCTCTGCGTCCCCCGCTCACCCCACACCCGCTCTAACTCCCTCGAGGCGTCCTGGCGGCTCCCACCCTGCCGGGCCCAGGCTTATCCCCGCCCGGCACGGCCCGGGTTCTGCCGCTGGCCCCGCTCACTCACCAACTCGCCCCAATAACGGATGCGGTTACGGGACACACATTTGATGGCAACCTGCGAGAAAGAGAGAGCAGCGGGCTGAGCTCGCCGCCCGCCCTGCTGAGCCCCACCCTCCTCTGCCCTCCTCCTCCTCCTCCTCCTCCGCCCGCCGCCAGCCCCGCCACTCACCGGGGCGCCGTCCGCCAGCCGCGTCCCCGCGTACACGCTGCCGAATCCTCCTTTCCCCAGCAGCTCGCCCAGCCGGTACCGCTCCTGCAGGGCCTCCTGCGCCTTCCCTGCGGGCGACACGCGGCCGTCAGCGCTCGGCCCGGGGCCAGACACGGCCCCCGACCGCCTGTGCACCGCCCCGGGCCGGGCATCCCCCTCTGAACGGGGCACGGGCGGCTCGGGGCCGGCGGCCGGACTGCCGAGCGGCGGAGCTCGGGCCGGGGAAGGAGCAACGGAGGCGGCGGGAGCGGCCGAGCCGTGTGTGTCCTCCGCGGGCCCCGGGAGGAGCCGGTAACGGGGCCGGAGCTGGGGTCGGGGCCGGAGCTGGGGTCGGGGTCGGGGCTGGGGCTGGGGTCGGGGTTGGGGCCGAAGCTGGGGCCAGGGTCGAGGCCGGGGCCGCGGTCGGGGTCGGGACTGGACCCTGCGTCGGGGCCGGGGCCAGGCTCGGGACAGGCGGAGCCAAAGGGTGGCGATGCTGCCCCAGACCCAGCCACTGATGCCCGCCCAGCAGCGCCACAGCCACGATGGCGAGAGCCGGGCGGAGGCGAGAGCGCGGCGGGACGCCCAGGCGCGGGGAGGGGGCAGCCCCGGCCGGGGCTGGGGGCGAGCCTGGGGCATGGCCCGAGATGGCAGGGGGAGAGGGACACCGGGAAAGGAGGGGACACAGGGAAAGGGACAGCGGGAGAGGCTGAGGGAAGCGGAGAGGGAGAGGACGAGCGGGAGAAAGGGAGGGAGAGGGTCGTAGAATCTCTGTCTGTGTTCGCTTCTGCTGTCTCCGCTGTCGCCGCTGTCGCCTGGCTGCAACTGAAGCTCCGGGGCCGTTTGTCCGAGTGGCCGTTTGTCCGAGTGGCCGTTTGTCCGTTCCCCGCTCGCCCCCGCGCGCCCCACGGCCGAGCCCCGCGCGCCCCCGGGGGCAGCCCCTGAGTCTGTCCAAACACGGGAACTTTGCCGTGTTCAGCCCACATCCAGAGCCTTGACTGCTGCACAGTGGCACAGCAATCCCCTTGGCTGCTGTTGTGCATTGTCCCTGCTGAGGGTCAAACACTAGCAGAGCACATTCCCTGTCTCTAGAATTCATTCCCAACCCAAGCAATGCACTTATGTCTCCTGCATTGCTTTCCAAACAGAACGGGGGAAGACAAACTGTGTGTAACTCATGGTATTTCAGGGAGTCTAAAACTTGCTAAGCCATAGATCTTCGAGGTGAGATCCATTTGCAATTAATGGCATGGAGAAGTAGTGCAACATGGAAAAGGGGAGCATAGAAATAAATAGAGGAAAACATCGTGGATTGTTTCTTTACATTTTCATTTCACTTCTTGAAAGTTGTTTCAGTTTTCCAGGAATCTTCTCTACAGTCCTGTTTGCTCAGGTGCAGGACACAGAACTCAGGAGGAAGGGCTCGTGGGCTGGGTTAAGGCCAGGGAGAAGTCACTCACTGGTCACTGTCATGGGCACAACAGACACAAGTTAGGGAAATTAAGGGAATTGAATTCCAAGCAAATCACAGTATGAGAAGGAGAACTAAAACAAACCCAAAAAAACCACCTTGCTCACCCCTCCCTCTTCCCAGGCTCCCAGCCTCCTCCTGCAGCTCCTCTGCTCTCTCTGCACAGGAAATATGTCACCAGCCACAAACTTTGCTTTTGCCTCATCCCAGGATCTCTTGCCGGAGAGGAAGAACTTTCTCTAGCAGAAATTTAGAGCGCAGCAGCATTTGAGGCTCAGGGTGTTTCTCCTGCAGCTCCTTGTAGGTCTCCTCTTCCCATGCTGGGTCTACTGCACCACAGAACTCTGCCAGCTGCAGCTTTGCAAACATCAGCTCAAGGTCTGGATGTTCCTGAATAATTTGCTCGAGGTCCTTGGGGGCTGCATCCAATGCATTCTTCTTGTCTTCCCCCTTTGCATGGAGCCAGTGGATCTGCTGGCCCCTGGCCAGGGCCTGGCAGAGCAGGTGGAACCTGGGTCCTGCTGCAGGAGCTGGGGGAGCTCCAGGACTCGCTCTGGCCGCTGGGGCAGCCACAACACAAGCCGTTGCCAGCCAGGAGCCGAGGGCTCCGTGTGGCTCTGCAGGACCTTGTCCCTGGGGCTCGTCTGGATCAGTGCGGGCAGCTGGGCTGCACTTGGCTCCGTTTGTGTCCCTGCTTGCCCTGGGACAGCAGCTGCCCAGCGCCCAGGGGACAGCAATGGCACCGGGGCAGTTTGGGGTGAGGTTCAGTGTCTGTGCCTGGCATAAATCCCAAACCCTTCCCGAAGAAGCAGAGAGTGCTGACAGAGCACAGGATGCTCTGCTGAGCATGGGATGGACCTAAGGCTGATGGCAGACAAAGCCAGGAGGGGAATCCCAAAGAACAGGAGGAAGAAGAGCAGGAGAATAAACGGGCAGGAGAGGAGGAGGAGGGACAGAGAAGGATGAAGAGCGGGTGGGGAGGAGGGATGGAAGACGGGAAGCGGGAAGAAGAGGAGGGATAAAGGGAGAGGAGCGGCAGGAAGAGGAGGGATAGAAGAATGGAAAGTGAAGCACGAGAAGGAATCACCACGTGTTTTTGTTGTTCTCTGTGTCCGCAACCCTCGGCCTGGGAGCATCGCCCCCCCCGGGGCATCCCGCAGGTGAGCGAGCAGGGGGAGCTGAGCCAAGTATCTTGGGCGGTGCCTGGGGTTCTTTTTGGGAGGTTGGGAGGATTTTTGGACCTTGTAGGACTCCAGCACCAAGCCCTAAATATCTTTGGTTGATCCAGGGAGAGGTTTTTTGTTTGGGGTTGTTTTTTTTTTTTTTTGTGGGAGAAGGGGAGGAGGCGGATGTTTGGATCTTGCAGGACTCCAAATGTGAGTCGCAAATGCCCCTTGGGGGGACATTGGGGAGTTCTTGGCACGCTGGTTTTGGGTTGATCCCAGTGGCAGCTGCCGGGATGGGATGGGATGGGATGGGATGAGAAGGGTGAGATGTGGATTGGGGTGTGGGATGAAGTCTGAGCGAGGGGGATGGGTGTGATGGGGCCCGGGATGAGGCAGCTGAAGGTTGGAGGTGATGAAGCCGGGGGACCCCACTCCTTAGGGGCTTGCGGGGTATCCGGCAGCTGTGAGGGAGTTTTGGGGTACCCCTGATCCTTCGGGGGTGGCTCTGGCAGCGGGGGGACACGTGGCTCCAGCACCTCGGGACCCCACCTGTGCCCCCCCTCGCCCCCAGCGCCCCCGGGAGCGGAATTTGGGGAGGGGGGAGGTGGGGGCACCTGTCCCGGCAACCGGGGGCTGGGAGCCCAAATGGAGCGAAATGGGGATTGGGGCCCTGTCCCCCAGCCCTTGATCCCCGGCGCAATTCCCTGGGCTCTGGGGGAGGTGGATCTGCAGTGGGGGTCCCCAAGCCTCCTGTCCATCCCTGGGGCTGATTGGGGTGTTCCCCCCACCCAGCAGCTTGTGCTGCAGCAGCCATGGGGCAGAGGTGGGTGGGGAAGGGGGTTCTGGGGTGGGAGCAGAGGAGCAGCAGGAGGAAGAGAAGGGAGAGAAAAGGAGGGGCAGGAAAAGGAGATGCAGCAGAACCATGAGATTTCACCACCCACTGTGTCTGCAGCACCCCTGGCTCTGGGATCATTGTCCCCCTGCATTCCACAGGTGACCAGAGAGGAGGAGCTCACCCCAAATCTATCGGGGGGTCTCCGGGAAGGTTAGTTTGGTTTTTTTCTTGAAAGGATATTTAGAACTCACAGATTCTAGAACTGAGCCCCAGATATCTTTGCATGTCCCTGGCAGGGATTTTTTGGGCCAAAGGGGATGTTTGGATCTTGCAGGACTCCAAAGCTGAGCCACAAATGCACCTTGGGGGAATATTGGTGGAGTCCATATGGGAATTGCCTGGTATCAGCAGGACCGAAATCTCGGTCTGCTGTGCCACGGCAGACCTGCCGAGGGGCTGTTTGCAAGGGCCTGCAGGGACAGCACCAGGGCCAGTGGCCTCCCACTGACACAGGGCGGGCTGAGGCCGCAGGTGTGGCACAAACTGTGGGCTCTGAGGCTGCTGAGGCCCTGGCCCACGCTGCCCACAGAAGCTGTGGCTGCCCCTGGATCCCTGGCAGTGCTCCAGGCCAGGCTGCTTGGGCCTTGGAGCAACCTGGGAGAGTGGAAGGTGTCCTGCCCATGGCAGCAGGCTTGGAACAAGGTGATTGTTAAGGACCCTTCCAAGCCAAGGCGTTCTGTGATTCTGTGATCCCAGGGGCAGCTGGGCTTAATTTGTGATTAGAAACAGTTCAGCACTGCAAGTTTGGTTGAGTTCAAGGAGGTTGTTCACCAGCCCAGATTCACAACTGGTGAGATTTACCAATAGTAGAGGTCAGGCTGAGATCAATAAAATCTTACACAGTCCTGATTCTGCAATTTTGCATTTTATTCAAGCAAGACCAAAGCATTTGCAGGCTTGCCAGTGATACATACACTAACTATGGGACCGTTACTGTGTGTCCCAACAGATAGTGACACTGTATATGGCTGTATTTCCATAGGAAAATACGGTATATTAGACATGATATGCATTAGATATATATTTAAGAAATATATCTATGTAATAAAAATCTTGCCTGTCAGAAATTCATGGACTTTAGAGTGTTTATATGTGGCATAACATATAGTGACACGATATATATGCTAAATTTATATTGGTTTAATATATTATTTATTATAATTATTTTCAGTGTTTAAATTTATACATGTTTGCTATATATTTAATTTAAGATACATGATTCTGGGTAATGATGTAATATTTAGATATAAATAATATTTTCTTGTATTTCAATATTATTTATTGTATTTTTGTTTTGGATTAAATACAATATGTGTATAATATCTATTTTACAAATATGTCTTTTTAATAAAAGTCTTGCCTGTCATAAATGCAGTAACTACAGAGCATTAATATGTGTCACAGAAATCGCAACAGGTAGTGAAACTATACATGTGCTAAATCTTTTTATAAAATTAATGGAACTAATAAACCATCTATATAATATGTATCTATATGACATACATTTGTTGATAAAAATCTTGGTAGTTATACATATATATTCTATAGTTATATACACATCTATCTCTCCGTCTCTCCATGTATTGCACGCACTCCTCTCTCTTTCCCAGCACTACGAGCTGCTGCTCTGCCACCAGCCGCGAGCCCCACGAGCACAGCCCTGCGCACGAGCCCCGCTAACAGTGGCCGTAGGCCAGCACTCTTGCCAGGCGACGGCGCAGATCCAGGTAAGCTTCCATTGCCTCGGAGTGGGCGGCCGGATCCTGCGCCAGGCCATGGAAGATGTTGGGTGGCTCAGCCATTCGTACATCTCGGGGCAACCTGATCTCCTCCGGAAGCCTCTGGTTGCCCACAATAAAGTGGTCAAGGTGTTTCTCTTCCAGGGATAAGCGCAGGTGCTCCAGGATATCTGAGAGCTGAAACAGGAACTTTCTGCTGTGCCACCGCGACAGTGGGACGGTGTTCAGCAGGCGCATGGCGATGGTCTTCCAGATGTACTTCAGGGAAAAGGTGGAGAAGTGCTTGCGCTCAAGAACACAGGCCATGAGCTGCAGGCATTTGAGGTGCGAGCTGTCCTGGGGCACCTGCCTGGCCATGTGCCTGAAGAACTTCATCTCTGCCACACCGTAGGTCTCAGACCATGTTGTTCTTGGGGTGCCAAACCCTCTAGGCTGGCTGCTCACAAAGATGTCTGAGGCGCCTCGCCGCACCCCGAACCGCACCTTGATGTGGAGGTTTTCTTCAGCGTTGGTCAGCCTGAGTTTGCAAGAGGGTCTGGGAGGGAGCAGCTCTAAATGCCAACTGTGTGACTGAGGCAAATGCTGCCACGTGTCTCTCAGCAGTCGGCTGAACCAGAGGCTTCTTTCTGTGCATCCAGGTAGAAGCCAGTGCACAGGGTGTCTAGGAGGATAGGCTGCCTAGGCCAGTTGGTCCTAAAGAAGCAACTGGACACTGCTCTTAGATCTGCCTTAGAGACAGCATGGGGGTGAATGGAGTTCAATCTGAATGATAATGAGTAGGGCAGCAGTGTTGATCTGCCTGAGGGTAGGAAGGCTCTACTCAGGGATCTGGACAGGTGTAATGGATGGGTCAAGTCCACCTGTAGGAGACAGAAGGCAGCAAAATGCTGGGTCCTGTACTTTGGTCACACCCACCCCGTGCAGTGCTACAGGCTGGGGGAAGAGGGGCTGGAAAGCCAAGGAAGCAATGGCCCTGGGGGTGCTGGCTGATGAACAGCACTGTGCCCGAGTGGCCAAGCAGCCAATGGCATTGTGGCTTGTGTGAGGACCAGTGGGGCCAGCGGGACCAGAGCAGTGATCATCCCACGCCATGGGGCACCGGTGAGGCTGTACCTCAAAACCTGCATTCAGCTTTGGGCTCCTCATGACAAAAAAACATGGAGGTGCTTGAGTGTGTGCACAGAAGGACAATGGAACTGGGGAATGGTGTGGAGCACAAGTCTGATGAAGAAGGGCTGAGGAAGGTGGGGGTGTTTAGCACAGAGAAAAAGCACCTCAGTGGGGACCTTATGGTTGTCTCCAGCTCCCAGAAGAGAGGTTGTAGCCAGGTGGGGGTCAGTGTATTCTCCCAGGAAACCAACCATACGACCAGAGGAAATTACCTCAAGTTGCTCCATGGGAGGTTTAGATTGGATCTCTAGGAATTATTCCTTCACCAAAAAGGATATCAAGCTTGTGAACAGGCTACCCAGGAAAATGGCTGAGTCAACACCCTCAGAAAGATTTCAGTTCATGTGGATTTGGCATTTGGGGGCCTGGCTGATTGGTGGAGTAGGCGGTGTTAGGTTTGCAGTTGGACTGTGTGATCTTCAGGGTATTTTCCGACCTTGACATCAGTTTTTGGGATCCCTGAGAGAGCCAGGAGGGTGGAACGCAGGACTCCCAGAGTGGAGAGAGCAGAGAGGGGCAATACCAGAGCTGGGGGATCCCTGGCAGCCTGGAGGAGTGGGGAAGGCTGGAGATGAGGCAGGGCTGGGACACTGTGACACTGAAAGGGGCCATGGGGAGAGGGGGAAGCCCCAAGTGCCTGGAGTGCAGGGAGCCGTAAGAGGGGGACCCTGGGAACCCTGGGAGCCAAAGCACAATCAGGGAAGAAGGGACCCCTGGGAGCACCAAAACCCCACGGCATCCCTAAGCAGGACCCTGGAGAAAGGGGGATCCCCAGGACCCACGGGAGCCCAGCAGCTTTGAGAAGGAGGAACCCCAGAACCCCAAAGACAGGAGACTGGAAAGGGGGAACTCCTGGGAGGCTTTTTCTGAACTCATTCTTGACTTTTGGAGGATTTTATAGACACAAAACACCTGGTGACTTCTAGAGCTGGACTTGGGCAGGAGGAACCCCCAGCCCAAGGCACTCACACCTTTTTTGTGCCCAAACCAGGATTTCCTTTGCCCAAACCTGGGCCGGATGGAGAAGGTGGCTGTGAGGAAGAGGAAGATGCCCCAGGACCCTCAGGCAGGTGAAGAGGAAGTCACTGCCCCTTTCCCCTCTCTTCTCCTCCATCTCCCAGCCCAGCATTGCCCCTGGCTGCAGGACAACCCTGCTGCTGACACTGTCCTGCTGGGGATGGATTGGGGGATCTCCTTCCCCTTCCCTCTGGCAGGGAGGTAAATCCCAAATCCTCTCCTTGTCCTTCCTCCCCTAGGCAATGAGCTGAGGACAGAGACCAAGGAGGGGAAATCATTGGGGCAGATCCTCGTGAAAGAGGCCATTTTGAGCAGCTCCATGACACATGAATTGAACAGTGAGGAAAAGCCCCAGAGATGCTGCACAAGGAGGGGCTGCAAACCCAGCCCAGGGCACTCTGAGGAGCAAAGACCCACCCTGTGCCAGGAAGGCAACCAGAGCTTCGGACAGAGTTTGGAGCTGCAGTTTCCTGAGCAGGTTCATGATGGGGAGAAGCCCTACAAGTGACTGGATTGTGGGAAGAGTTTCAGCAGAAACTCCCACTTGATCCACCACAAGAGGATCCACACAGGGGAGAGGTCCTACAAGTGTTCCAAGTGTGGGAAGAGGTTTCAGAGCAGCGGCAACCTCCTCCTGCACCAGTGTATTCACACAGAGGAGAGGCCCTTCTGCTGCCCTGACTGCAAGGTCTTCAAGCACAACTCCCACCTCATCACCCACCGGCGCATCCACACTGGGGAGAGACCCTATGAGTGTCCTGAGTGTTGGAAAACGCAGTTTTCCAGCAAAACTCATGCTAACTGAACAGAGCTGAGCAAGGCTTCAGTGTTCCCAGGCCTCAGTGAAATTCCGACAAGCTGCAGTGGTTGTTTGCCTGAGAATGTTCTGTGGGAAGAATGCCATGAGAAAGATTAGGAGTCAGGAGTGTTATGAGAAAAGAATAAGGGAGTTAGCAGGAGGATCCCTGGGTGTGTGAGAACAGCTGCAGGTGTGTGTATGTATCTATGAATAGAAACTTCTGTAACAGTATATAAGTCTCTCGTTTAGTGAAATAAAATGGAGCTTACTTTATATCTCATATTGAGACTGCCTGTGAGTTTCCCTCGCGCCGCATCTCGTTAAATGGTGACCTCCGACGTGATACGGAGCAGCAGGATTTACAACCGACGACTACGATCCCTGACAACGGAGTTTTACGACCCTGCTTCTGAGAGCAGCGCGAACGGAGAGGTGCTGGGGAGTGCGGCCTCAGCGTGTCGAGTCTTCGTCCGAATTGGAGAAGGTCGGAAGACACAGGTGAAATAATACCTGCCTACCGTGAAGGGCTATACTTCGGTAAACTGCACAACTCTGGCAATTGCGAGCCTCAATCGAGTGCTTAGACAGTGTTGACCAGGACCCTGAAAACCAGCTGGACCCAAAATGGAATCAGAGGTAGCCCAAATTTTATTGCTATGCTTTTTAGAAAAGCACGGACTCGGTAAAACTTCCCTATCACACTTAATGGGCCTGACAGTGGTGGGACAAGTTTATGGATTTTTTACAAATCCTATTACAGTATTCAGTGTAACAGAATGGCTGAATTACGGAGCTGTTTTGCTTTTGGACTGTGATAAAATTGCAAGAAAGCTTGGCAAATCATGGAGTAAAGTTGTAGCCTGCTTACAAATACATGCCACAGAGCAAAACCTTACATGGCTCACGGCGCAGGACATAGTACCCGCATTAAGCAGAGAAAAGCCTGTGAATTACTGTGCCGCTTTTGATATGCGTAATACTTCGGCAGCCGCGGCACAGCTGCCAGGGAAACCCCCCCCGCCAGGGAGGGGGGGGGAGAGACTGCTGATAGCCGAGAATTCAAAGTTGCTCGATTGGATGAAAAATCTGTTCTTGTCTCAATATATCATAGAGTATGGCAATGTTACAACGAAAAATATCTTAGCTGCTTGGTTTGAGAGAGTCACTGTTGGACTTTTGCCAGAACAACCGAATATTTTGTTAGAACGAGCTCCGATATCGCGGGTAAAGAAACAGAGTAACCAGAAATCATTCCGATGTTACCGATGCGGGAGTGGGGAACATATAAAAAAGATCTGCAATGAAAAAACTTGGTGTTCCCACTGTAACAAAGATACTCACAGCACAGAAGCTTGCAGAAACAAAAAGAACAAACGGAAAGTGACCAGTGACCCAAAAACAACGGCGGCCCCTACCCTGCGGCACGCCTCACAGGGGAGACCTGTGCGGAAGTTGTTCCAACCGTGGCTTCCGGCCGAATGACAACCAGAGCGGAAGTCCCAGAGGGTACCCCGGTAGGCGGAGCCACAAGCCATCCACACCTCCTTCACTGACAGCTTCAGCAACGAACCAGAACTAACCAACAGCGTTGCCAGCAGAAACAGTCTGAGCAGAATGGAGCAGATCGGCTCTTCCTTCAGCCTGGCTGCACTGACACCGAGACCAAAACCTATTTCCAGCAATATACTAATAAAGAAGCATTGTAACAAGATATTATCCTGATAAAAAAATAATAACACCTTGAATACTAAAAGCCTTAAATGAAAATTGAATTTTGCTAAAGCAATTGTGTGAATGTGTGAATGTTGTAGGCCTACTGAGAGTGTTTGCTTTTTGAATGCTTTAATGTGTAAATGAAGGCTGTGATTGATAAAAATATGATTTTGATTTCTTGAGAGTTTTAATGTGTGAATGAGGACCTGTGAGTGAAGTTATGCTGAATAGTTTAAATTACCTGTTAAGTATCTTTTGATTAAGCATAGATTCTGTTAAAGTTAAGTAATAGTGGATTTAAATTCTATTAAGTTGTAAGTTCTGTTAAAGTTAAAATTCTGTTAAGTAATATTAAGTGATGTTAATTTTAAATTCTGTTAAGTTTTAAATCTTGTTAGAGTTAAGTTGTTAAAGTGATATCAATTTTAAATTCCATTATAGTTAAGTCCTAATTGTTGGTTTAAGATAAGAGTTATTAAGATTAAGTTTTATTCATTTTCGGTGATATTAATTTTAAGTTTCAAATTTGTTAGTTTATATTATTATTCACAAAAGCTTTGTAGTTTTATCTTTTTAGTTAAAGTTAAGTAATAATATCTACTATTCTCAAATATTTCATCTCACCTTATATAGCTATCTACAAAAATGGTAACATGTTAAGATACTCTCCTTATTGATATTAATCAAAGCTTGTTTATAAGATGTTCTAAGAAAACCCTTCCACTTAGCACCTAAGCTCTGGCCAAGCTTTGGTTCTAACTGGCTGGGAAACATGCCATGAGTCCCAAGTATTCTGCATCAAAATGTGATCAAATAATTTTCATTTACCAAATTGAATTTATAAAAGCTAAATCTTCTTCTAGGTAAACTTAGAGTCCTTGTCCGGAAAAGGTTCTCTAAGCTTTACCTGTGAAGTGAATGTTTTCAGTAATGATAATTTCTAGACCATGGCAACATATCTAACTAGTGAAATTTCCTTAGGTAACTTTATAACAATTCTAATAATAACAATAACTTATAGCAAAGCAAATTAATCTGATAACAAGACAATGTCTGTTCTCACAAGAGAAATGGGGGAATTGTTGGAAAACGCAGTTTTCCAGCAAAACTCATGCTAACTGAACAGAGCTGAGCAAGGCTTCAGTGTTCCCAGGCCTCAGTGAAATTCCGACAAGCTGCAGTGGTTGTTTGCCTGAGAATGTTCTGTGGGAAGAATGCCATGAGAAAGATTAGGAGTCAGGAGTGTTATGAGAAAAGAATAAGGGAGTTAGCAGGAGGATCCCTGGGTGTGTGAGAACAGCTGCAGGTGTGTGCATGTATCTATGAATAGAAACTTCTGTAACAGTATATAAGTCTCTCGTTTAGTGAAATAAAATGGAGCTTACTTTATATCTCATATTGAGACTGCCTGTGAGTTTCCCTCGCGCCGCATCTCGTTACCTGAGTGTGGGAAGAGCTTCTCCAGGAGTTCTGCCTTGACCCAACACCAACGGAGCCACCAGTAAGGGAAGCCCTGTGAGTGCCCTGAGTGCAGGAAGAGCTTCATGCACTGCTCCAACTTGATCACCCATTGGAGACCCACTTTAGGAAGAGCCCTGGTGACCCACATTAGAAAGACACCTGGCTGGTGGCTTCCATGTCCTCCTGATTCCCTCTAGCCACCTGGACTAATGCAGTGGCAGGGACATCCTTTGGGACTTAGATTGACATTGGACACTCATTAGGAAAGCTGATTTATTAACTTTACACCCTAAAAAATGTCACCTGCTCTGTCCAGTTGTTGTTTCAGGTTGCATCAAGCAATGATGGAGGTTCTTGGAGGTCTTTTCCGATCTAAATAATTTCCTTCTTCATCCTGTCAAAACAACCAAAACTGGGGTAAAAATAGAAAAAATTACACAGATCTAAAGCTGCACCATTTTCCCAGGATTCGAAGGTGAATTTGGGGTTCAGTGGGATATTCAGGAGGATTTGTGTGTTCTGGGGCCACTGAACCAGGCAGAAGGGGCCACAATCTCATAGTTGTGCCAGCAGAACATGTCCACCTGAGCCCATATGTTCTCCAGGAATTCCGGTTTTCTGTCCCAGTCCCTGGCCTGGATCTCCCCATTTGGGCTGTGCCCCCAGAGAGCCCAAATTGCTGCTGAAGTGCCCAAGCTGCTCCCACCTGTGGATGTTCCTGTCCACCAACCTCTCCTGGTCAGTGCCATGGGGGTTTGGGAGTGGGTTTAGGGAATCCTGAGGGGATTGGGAGAGGCTTTTGTGGCTCTTGGGGGCTTCTGTGGTGCTTGGAAGGGGCTAGGTGGGGTCTGTTAGGGAGTTTTGGGGTCTTGGCCAGGCTGTGTGGCTTGGAGAGAATGTGGGTGGGTCTTGGGGAAGAAGGGAAAGGGGTTATGGTGTCTCTTGGGGCCATTGATATTGCAGGGAGTGGTTTGGGAGGATCCTAGGGGGAGCTGTGGGGTGGTTTGAGGGGCCTGGGAGTGGCTGTGGGGAGGGGAGTTGTGGCAATTGTGATCCCCCCAGACCCCAAAGCTGCCACCACACGCTGCCCCCCAAGAAGCTCCTGGAGGTCGAGGGCTCCATGTTGGAGTTCCTCCTCCTGGCGCTTCAGGAGAAGCTTCAAGATCCCCAGGGGTCATGTGTGTCCCACCCAGAGCGTGTGTGACCCCCCATCCCAGTGTCACCCCCTTTTCCCTCCCCACAGGGCTCCTGACCCAGCTCCTGCTCCCCCAGGAGGGAATTTGGGGAGGGGGCAGAGGGGGTGCACAGCCCCTGCCGGGGGATGACCCTGAGCCAGCGCCCTTTGTTTAGCACCAACCTGGGCTTGGGATGCAGGAGGAAGAGGCTGATGGGAAGCAGATCCTGCAGGTGGGACAGTGCTTGGGGTCAGGGCAAGGTCCTGCCTTGACCCCTGGAGGGACAGGGGACAGGGGACACCTGGGGGAGGAGAGACCCTGCTGTGCATGAGCAGCATTGGACTTCTCTGGGGGAACTGTGAGGGGGGGCTGGGGCAGAGTGACCTCCCCAGTGACCTCACACAGCCCCGTGGGATGTCACACATCCACCTTGATGTGTCATAAAGCCCCCCTGGGATGTCACACAGCCCCCAGGGATGTCACACAGCCCCTGGTGATGTCACATATCCACCTAGTGATGTCATACAGCCCCTGGTGATGTCACATATCCACCTAGTGATGTCATACAGCCCCCCTGTTATATCACAGCCCACTCTGGGATGTCACTGCCTCCACCAGGATGCCACACAGTAAATCTGTGATGTCACACCTGCACTGTGATGTCACAGCCCCCTCTGTGATGTCACACAGCCATCTTTTGATGTCAAATCCCTTTCAGTGGTAGGACACTACATCCTCTATGATGCCAAACAGCAAGTCTGTGATTTAACAGCTGCCCTGTGATGTCACACAGTCCCACCTTTGATGTCACAACCCATTCTGTGTTGTCACTACCCATTCTGTGATGTCACACAGCCATTCTGTGATGTCATGGCCCACTCTGTGATGTCACACAACTGCCCTGGGATGTCACAGCCATAGCTGCAATGTCACAACCCTGCCCTGTGATGTCACACCACCACCCTCTGGTGTCACAGCCCACTCTGTGATGTCCCACAGGCAGCTCTGTGGTATCACAGCCCACTCTGTCATCTCCCATCACCATCCTGTGATGTCACACTCCTCTCTGTGATGTCACACAGCCTCCTCTGTGTCACAGCCTGCTCTGTGATGTCACACATTCCCTCTATGATGTCATAGCTGCTTGATGACCTCACACAACCCATTCTGTGATGTCATACAGCCCCTTTCTGACATCACAGCTGCTCTGTGGTTCTATGACTGCCACAGAGGTGTTACCAAAAATTCAGTAAAATAAAAATTTTCTTAACACCAGTGCAGCATTAAGCAGCAGCATTCTTTATTCGGCCAGATGCACAGGGAAGAGCTCCTCCCAAAGCTGTGCATGCTGAGCACAGGAAAGTTCCTGTTTCTATCCTGTATTTTACAGACCTATTCAGTGATTATCCCAGAATAAACTTACATATTATCATCTTTTCCCAAAATCATTACCATATTTCCCCCCACCCTTTGCACATCTGTTCTTCTGCCCTGGGGCTCTCTTTGGTGGTCCCTGGTGGTTGGTGACCCCAGAGTCCTACCTGACCTCCTGGTGAGCTGGTAGAAGTTGGCACACCTGGGCTGATTGCTTCCTACAGAATAAGCATTGTGTGGTTCCAGGGGCCAGGGGGTTTTGGAGAATAAGCATTGTATGAACCCACCAGGTGCAAACAATTCTTCATCTGGCAACATTCCCCCCTTTGAGGCTTGGGAAGCTTCTCTTCCCTTCAAGCTTTCATAAGCCTCACTCTGCTCCTTAACTCACATCCCATGAGTTCCTCACCTGCATTCCTAGCCATGCTCTTCACACAGCTTAAAACAAGTGTCATAATCACAATTATGACTATGATTACTGATCCAAATTATACTTTACAAAAGTAAGGCCAACCAAGCAGTCAGAAAAAATCCAAGTCCTTTAAATATTTTATTTAAACAGTTACTTTCTAATCCACCCCTTAATCCCCTGCTGGATGCAGCAACTGATTTTATCCTCTCTACCTGATCATCCAATTCAGCATCACATCTGGAATGTGCACACAAGTGTTGCTGTTTCAATTCAAGGATCCACATACTCCATGTAACAGCAAAAGATCTAATGCCAGTTTGTTCTGCAAGGTCATTTTAGTTGTGACTTGCAATTGTTCATTTATTTCAGTAAACCCCAACTGAGTTGCATTCACTGAAGTTCCCATTTGCAGTCCAATGGTGTGTGTTTGGTCTGTTCCTAAAGGCAGATCTTTGAGGAGTAAAGATGGATTCTAAAATCCATCCCACTGCAGTTCCCATGCTGGGATGTTTCCAAGGTTCATCCCCTTTAACCTTTCCCCACAGTTGGGTTCCCAGGGGTGACTCCTTCCACAAGGGATGTAACCTTAATACCCCAAGTGTCCATTGTGCTCTTGATTCCCCTAAGGGCAAATGTGTGCTCCAAATTCCATCACTTCCCACCCATCCTGTGTGAACTAGTGATTTTACCATGTCCTGCTGACAGTCTGTGTCTCTCCAAGCCACACTGTTTGTTAGGTGAGACCTAAGAAAGGCAGAATAATTTCTACAAACACATCCCAGCCTTAGAGCCTGGGCCACAGCCATGAGCCACTGTACCTCAGGATTCCAAGTAGTTCAAGTGTCTATCCAAATGCAATTCCACTTTTCCTCTGTCCTGGGATCCTTTGGCCTTGACCTTATTAAATCAGGATATTTTATACCCACCTGGAAGGGGTCCTCTGGGAGGCCTGGGCTCCCTTCCCAGTCCAGACACCACTGAACTGGCTGGATATATTCCCATTGTCCTGTCTGAGGGCTGTTCCATACTTCTGGAATTTAACATCCCCAAGGGGTATCAGTGCAATCTGTTAGCCAATAGAAATTTTCTGAGGTGATTTCCAGATCCAGTTTTGAGATATTACAATTCTCAACAATATCGTTCTGATGTCTAAGAATTCCTTTGGAAGGAATATTCTCCTTCCATCCCTTTCCATTTGCCCTGGGTGCTATTTCCTTCCCACACGTGTTCCCAGATTTTTGTCAAAGTGCTGACTAAAGCTCCCTGTGGAATTGGATTTTCTGCAGAGAAAATGTGTTGGCAAACAAGCTGTTATAGGGGTTACCTTCTGTAATCTGCCAAAATCTTGCACTAACTTTAAGACCACATTCCTCTCCCCAGAGGTTAACAATACAGTTTCTATATCTGTTTCTAAAACAGTAGGAGATATATATATGTGTGGCTAGCACAGAGTTTTCCCATGAGAATCCTTTTCTTTCTCCTTCTTGTGTTTTATAAACAAAGATAAAGTTTGGATGTTATTAAAAACAGTTCAGGCCTGGCCAATCAGGCCTAGGGGGAGGCTTCGACCTGACAAATTTGGGTGACCTTTGAAAAGTCTATAGAAGAGGGAATTAAATAATAAAATCTACTTCTGGATACCAGATTTTGAACCTGGGTCTTCTTACTCTGCTAGCAGCTCAACAGCGACATATATGTGTATATATATACATATATATATATAAAACCTCCAGGGTCTCAGTCAGTTTTCTCTCTGCTGTATTTAATGTGTGGTTGCTGGTTTTACCTGCGTGTGATGAACCCAGGCTTTGATTCCTTCCACCCTGAGGGCAGTGTAGGTTACCAGGAGGACTTGGAAAGCTCCTTTGCACTTTTCCTTCAAGGGTTCAGAGCTCCAGCTCTTTACATACACAAAATCCCCAGGCTGGAATGGATCAACAGGGGCATCCACAGCAACTGGTACCAACAGGGTTATAAACTGCCCTTCCTAAAGAAATCAGGTAGATTTACATCTGTTTCTCCCTTTGAATGGATTTCTCCAGGAACTGATGGTGTTTGGTACAGCCAACCCTACAGCAATTCACTAGTTTTGTCCCTGGCTGAATTCTGACTCACAGAAGAGCCAGAGGAAGGGTCTGTGGCCATTTTAAATAGGTTTCTTAAAGTCCCCCAAAATGAGGCAAGGTGTCCACAAGGCACATTTTACTAATTTGTTGTTTCAAATTCTAAATCATCCTTTCCACTTTCCCACTCAGCTGTGGTCACCAAGGGCTGTGTCAGTCCCTTTTTATACCCGGGCTTTTGCTCAGCTGTTGCACCACATCTGCTATAAAATGGAGACTTCTCTCTGAAGACAACCCAAGTGGCCCCCAAATCTTGGTATGATTGATTAAGCTTAATTTTTACCACTTCCCTGGATTTTTTGGTATGACAGGGAAAGATCTCTGGCCATTCGGAAAATTTGTCCACCATTACCAAATGATACTGATTCCAAATTTGTCTGGGTAATTCAGAGAAATCCATTTCCAATAACTTCTAGATTAATTTCCCTGTTTAACTGTTCCAGGAAGTGGCCTTTTCCTATTTCTGGGATTGTTTTTAAATAAATGGAACAATTCACTGTTATTGATTTTGCAATTTCATTCTATCCCACAGCAAGTTCAGAATTTCAGACATTAAATATCATGGACTGAGTTCCCCAGTGGGTTTTGCTGTGGGCTTTTTCCTTTATTTCCCTCACTACAAAAGGTAATCCCTCCATCCCTCTTCATTCTAAGTGGCTTTTAACATATTTGCTAAACATTGATTTGTACAGGGTTCCACTCCCCTCCCACTCGGTTTGGGGGGTCTCATCCCATCTTTTAGCCCCCCTTCTCCCCTTTCCCATCTCCCAGCCCCCGCCCCCCTTCTCACCGCGCCCCCCGCTCACCCCGCGGCCGGGGGGACTCCCAGCGCCACCAGTAGGGCCCCAGCTGTCCCCACACGCTCTTCCCGTGCCCAGCGCCGGTTTTGCAGGTGCGCAGAGCCCCAAAGCAGCCCAAAGCGCTCTGCCCTGGGGGGTCCCCAAAGCGGCCCCGCCCCGCGCGGCACTGGCAGCACCCGTCCGGAGCAGTGCGCAGCGCGGGCGGGCGGCATCAGCCGTGCCGGGCAGGGCCGGGCAATGCCCGCGGGGCTCCCCCCGCACTCGGCCCCCGCTTGCCGGGACAGCAAGGGGGGCCCGGCCTGGGCGCCCCCCACCTCCCCCTCCCCAAATTCTGCTCCCGGGGGCGCTGGGGGCGAGGGGGGCGCAGGTGGGGTCCAGAGGTGCCGGAGCCACGTGTCCCCCCGCTGCCAGAGCCACCCCCGAAGGATCAGGGGTACCCCAAAACTCCCTCACAGCTGCCGGATACCCCGCAAGCCCCTAAGGAGTGGGGTCCCCCGGCTTCATCATCTCCAACCTTCGGCTGCCTCATCCCGGCCCCATCCCATCCCATCCCATCCCATCCCATCCCATCCCATCCCATCCCATTTCTCCCTGCAGTCGCCACCAGGACCCCCGAAAAACTCACGTCTAGATTACTCTCCAATGTCCCCCCAAGAAGCATTTGCGACTCACAGTTGGAGTCCTGCGAGATCCAAACATCCGCCCCCTCCCCCCACCTCCCCCAACGTACTTAAAAATAACCAACCCTCCCAGGATCAACCAAAGTTATCTGGGTCTGGAATCTGGTGTCCTACAAGGTCCAAAACTCCCAACCTCCCAAAAAAGAACCCCAGGCACCGCCCAAGATATTTGGGCCGAGCTCCCCCTGCCCGCTCACCTGCGGGATGCCCCGAGAAGGGTGATGCTCCTGGGCCGAGGGTTGCGAACAGAAAGAGCGATGGACGTACGTGGTGACTGCTTCTTCTGTTCCTTCTGCTTCTTCTGCTTCTTCTGCTTCTCTTTCTGCTCCTCTGGCCCTCCTCTTCCTCCTGCTCCCCCTCCCCCATCCCTCCTCCCCACCTGCTCTTCCTCCTCCTCTGTCCCTCCTCCTCCTCTCCTGCCCACTCGTCCTCTTCCTGTTATTTCTGACTCCCATCCCAGCTTTGTCTCACCCTTGGTCCATCCCGTGCTCAGCAGAGCATCCTGTGCTCTGTCAGCACTCTCTGTTCCTTCTGGAAGGGTTTGGGATTTATGCCAGGCACGGACACTGAACCTCACCCCAAACTGCCCCGGTGCCATTGCTGTCCCCTGGGCGCTGGGCAGCTGCTGTCCCAGGGCAAGCAGGGACACAAACGGAGCCAAGCGCAGCCCAGCTGCCCGCGCTGATCCAGACGAGCCCCAGGGACAAGGTCCTGCAGAGCCACACGGAGCCCTCGGCTCCTGGCTGGCAACGGCTTGTGTTGTGGCTGCCCCAGCGGCCAGAGCGAGTCCTGGAGCTCCCCCAGCTCCTGCAGCAGGACCCAGGTTCCACCTGCTCTGCCAGGCCCTGGCCAGGGGCCAGCAGATCCACTGACCTTGAGCTGACATTTGTAAAGCTGCAGCTGGCAGAGTTCTGTGGTGCAGGAGACCCAGCATGGGAAGAGGAGACCTACAAGGACCTGCAGGAGAAACACCCTGAGCCTCAAATGCTGCTGTGCTCTAAATTTCTGCTGGAGAAAGTTCTTCCTCTCCGGCAAGAGATCCTGGGATGAGGCAAAAGCAAAGTTTGTGGCTGATGACATATTTCCTGTGCAGAGAGAGCAGAGGAGCTGCAGGAGGAGGCTGGGAGCCTGGGAGGAGGGAGGGGTGAGCAAGGTGGTTTTTTTGGGTTTGTTTCAGTTCTCCTTCTCATACTGTGATTTGCTTGGAATTCAATTCCCTTAATTTCCCTAACTTGTGTCTGTTGTGCCTGTGACAGTGACCAGTGAGTGACTTCTCCCTGGCCTTAACCCAGCCCACGAGCCCTTCCTCCTGAGTTCTGTGTCCTGCACCTGAGCAAACAGGACTGTGGAGAAGATTCCTGGAAAACTGAAACAACATTCAAGAAGTGAAATGAAAATGTAAAGAAACAATCCACGATGTTTTCCTCTATTTATTTCTATGCTCCCCTTTTCCATGTTGCACTACTTCTCCATGCCACTAATTGCAAATGGATCTCACCTCGAAGATCTATGGCTTAGCAAGTTTTAGACTCCCTGAAATACTATGAGTTAAACATAGTTTGTCTTCCCCCGTTTTTCTTGGAAAGCAATGCTGGAGACATAAGTGCACTGCTTGGGTTGGGAATGAATTCTAGAGACAGGGAATGTGCCCCGGTAGTGTTTGACCCTCAGCAGGGACAATGCACAACAGCAGCCAAGGGGATTGCTGTGCCACTGTGCAGCAGTCAAGGCTCTGGATGTGGGCTGAACACGGCAAAGTTCCCGTGTTTGGACAGACTCAGGGGCTGCCCCCGGGGGTGCGCGGGGCTCGGCCGTAGGGGGCGCGCGGGGGCGAGTGGGGAACGGACAAATGGCCACTCGGACAAACGGCCACTCGGACAAACGGCCACTCGGACAAACGGCCCCGGAGCTTCAGTTGCAGCGGCGGCAGTGGCGACAGCGGCGGCAGCGGCGACAGCGGCGACAGCGGCAACAGCGGAGACAGAGGAAGCTCTTCGACCCACTCCGTCCCTTTCTTCGTCTCCTCCTCTCGCTCTCCGCCTTTCTCTCAGCCTCTCCCGCTGTCCCTTTCCCTGTGTCCCCTCCTTTCCCGGTGTCTCCCTCCCCCTGCCATCTCGGGCCATGCCCCAGGCTCGCCCCCAGCCCTGGCCGGGGCTGCCCCCTCCCCGCACCTGGGCGTCCCGCCGCGCTCTCACCTCCGCCCGGCTCTCGCCATCGTGGCTGTGGCGCTGCTGGGCGGGCATCAGTGGCTGGGTCTGGGGCAGCATCGCCACCCTTTGGCTCCGCCTGTCCCGAGCCTGGCCCCGGCCCCGACGCAGGGTGCAGTCCAGACCCCGACCACGGCCCCGGCCTCGACCCTGGCCCCTGCTTCGGCCCCAACCCCGACCCCAGCCCCAGTCCCAGCCCCGACCCCGACCCCAGCTCCGGCCCCGACCACAGCTCCGGCCCCGTTACCGGCTCCTCCCGGGGCCCGCGGAGGACACACACGGCGCGGCCGCTCCCGCCGCCTCCGTTGCTCCTTCCCCGGCCCGAGCTCCGCCGCTCGGCAGTCCGGCCGCCGGCCCCGAGCCGCCCGTGCCCCGTTCAGAGGGGGATGCCCGGCCCGGGGCGGTGTACAGGCGGTCGGGGGCCGTGTCTGGCCCCGGGCCGAGCGCTGACGGCCGCGTGTCGCCCGCAGGGAAGGCGCAGGAGGTCCTGCAGGAGCGGTACCGGCTGGGCGAGCTGCTGGGGAAAGGAGGATTCGGCAGCGTGTACGCGGGGACGCGGCTGGCGGACGGCGCCCCGGTGAGTGGCAGGGCTGGCGGCGGGCGGAGGAGGAGGAGGAGGAGGAGGGCAGAGGAGGGTGGGGCTCAGCAGGGCGGGCGGCGAGCTGAGCCCGCTGCTCTCTCTTTCTCGCAGGTTGCCATCAAATGTGTGTCCCGTAACCGCATCCGTTATTGGGGCGAGTTGGTGAGTGAGCGGGGCCAGCGGCAGAGCCCGGGCCGTGCCGGGCGGGGATAAGCCGGGGCCCGGCAGGGTGGGAGCCGCCAGGACGCCTCGAGGGAGTTAGAGCGGGCGTGGGGTGAGCGGGGGACGCAGAGCATCCCGGGCTGGCTGAGGGGTCCCAGAGCCCTGGCATGGCCTCAGCCCTGCTGATGACATCGTGGTCCTCCCGCAGCCCAATGGCACCCGTGTGCCCCTGGAGATCGTGCTGCTGGACAAGGTGTCCACTGGGTTCCACGGTGTCGTCCAGCTCCTGGAATGGTTTGAGCTCCCCACCAGCTTCTTGTTGGTGATGGAGCGTCCGGAGCGCTGTCAGAACCTGCGTGATTTCATCCTGGCTCGCGGGTTCCTGCCGGAGGAGGAGGCTCGGCGGCTGTTCTGCCAGGTGCTGGAGGCAGTGCGGCACTGCACCAGCTGCGGGGTCCTCCATCGAGACATCAAACCTCGCAACATCATCGTTGACCTGTGCACTGAACAGCTGAAACTGATCGACTTTGGCGTTGGCACCTTCCTCCAGGACACAGTCTACACGAAATTTGCAGGTGAGCCATCCCAGGGGTTGCTCCTGGGCACCTCATGGCCCAGCCTGGGTGTAGCACCAGGGATTCCCTCATTTGCTGCAGGTCATAGGATTGCTTCTTCAGCCAAGTTGCTTTTGGGTGGGAGGACCAGCTCCTGGCCCTGCCAAAAGCCTTCAGCATCCACTCTGCCCTGGGCTGGGGCTGGGGCAGGGGCAGCCAGCCTGACAAAAACCCCCATGGGGTAGCAGTGAGGGGGGTCAGACCCTGTGCCCTGGTTGGTTTGGTGTGCAGGCGAGGAAGGACTTAGACTGCTCCACTCCCCTTGTTTGCCTTGGCTTAGTAATGTTTTATGGGGGCAATGCAGGCAGGGAGGAGAGTGGTTTTTCCCCACCACTGGGTGGGTTTTTCATTTGCATGTCATGATTGGGCATTCCCAGGGCTTCTGCTGCCCTCTTCCAGCCCCAGTGGCTTCGTTTCCAACCCCAAGTTTGTACACAAGTCACAGGTGCTGGCGAGAGGGCAGCAGGTCACCCCGTGTGCCACTGGTGCAGCCCCTGCATGCCCAGGGATGCTGGGGTGAGGCTCTGGGAGCAGCAGCATCCCCTGATGAACTCCATCTATATTCCATAGGAACCCTGTCCTACAGCCCACCAGAATGGACCCAGCTCAGATGCTACACCGGCGAGGCAGCAACAGTCTGGTCCCTGGGTATCCTGCTGTACCAGATGGTCTGCGGGAAGCACCCATTCAGGAGGGGCCGGAAGATCATCTGGGGGCAGATCTTGTTCCCACGACAGCTCTCTCAAGGTAATCCTAATCTCTATGGCATAGGGGGAATACCAGTGTTGGGAGAGAGCAGCAGGCTCATGAGCATCCTGCTCTGGCAGCTGCTGAGGAGGTGGCACATGCCCTGCTCTCCTGCTCTCCTCCAAAACAGAGAATCCCTGGGGAAGTTTAGGCACAGCTCTGAGCACACCCAGCATGGCCTGGGCACGGGAACGGGGAGGGAAAAGTGGACAGGAGCCTTCTCCAACTGATTGGCAGTTTCTGGTTTCTCTCCTCAGAGTGCCAAGATGTTATAAAGAGATGTTTGTCCATGCAACCCTTGGACAGGCCATCGTTGGAAGAACTCTTCAACGATCCGTGGATGCAGGGTGTTCATCTGCCCTAGAAGATGGGAGAGATCCATGTGCACAGCTTGATCCAGGGGCCTGGCAGGTAACAGCTCCACACATTTCTTGGTAATTAGAAGCAAAGCAAACCAGACGGTTTTTGACCAGCTTGTAGCTCTGAGCAGGGATCATCAGAAGGGAACTCACAGCTCTTGTGCTGGAGCTGAGCTGGAGATGTGCTCTGGCAAGCACTGGTGGCCACCATCCACCCTGGTTTTGCTTGTCTGGTTCATTGTTGTCTGGGGCCCTGGGCAGAACACTGACAGCCTGCTCTGACCTGCAGGGAAGGAGAAGGAGCCCCTGGTGAAGCTGGACCAGATGGGCTGCAGCTGGAGACGTCAAAGACAACTTCAAGGATTAGCACCTCTTCCTCAACCTGGCCATCTGTAGCTGAAGATGATTGACTTCGATTCTGGCGCCTTCTGCAAAGACACACTCCAGACCTAATGTGCAGGTGAGTCCCCAACCAGGGGATGCTCTGGGCATTGCACAGCCTGGCTGGGCACCAAAGTTTCCCCTCTTTGCTGGGGTGGATGCAAAGAATTCTTCAGTTGTCTGCCAAGCTGCTCTTTGGCTCTGGGCATCTGCTGAGGAGGTGGATCTGCCATGGCTGGCTGGAGGCTGGGCACATGTCCTGCCCTCCTGCTCTCCTCCCACAGGCAGCAATGATGGGGAGGTTTGGGCACAGCTCTGAGCTCAGCCAGCATGGCCTGGGCACTGCAGGCAGTTGGGACAAGGGGGACAGGAGCCTTCAGCTGATGGGCAGTTTCTGGTTTCTCTCCTTCCAGCCGAGCTCTGCAGATGCTGAGGCTGCTCTGGGCTCTGCCAGGGCTCTGCTGGGGCTCAGCCCTGGGCATGGCTGGGTCTGCTCTGCCCTCCCATTGCTCTGACAGCTCTGCATCAGATGAGCCTGTTCTGAGCACACCGACAGAGCTTTGTGCTTGTGCAGGTGAGTGAGACTCTCCTGCAGGCCCAGAGATTGCAGTGAGGGATACACATCCAATTGGCAAGAACCCCAAAATTCCACAGTCCCAGCAAAATGCCTGTATTCACAGGGTGAGAAGGAAGGGCATATTCTTAATGAGATGGGGATCAGCAGAATTTAGATTCTCAGTCCTGCCTGGAGCTGGCAGGGCACAAAGCAATTTCTTATTGCTTCAACCACAATTTAAAATAACAATATTGGAAACAAACCCCAAAATCTATTAAAAAAAGGCTGCTGAGGGTCAGTAAGATAGATCCATGCTATCAGCACTCTGACAAAGTAAATAACTGAGTTCTCTTTACAAAAGATCAGTTTCTTCTTAATCCAAAGTTACAGAAGTTTTTATACTACACACTTGAGATTCGTTTTTATCGTTCACATTTCATCTAGTTTTTTTTTTTTCTTTTCCCCTTTTTTTCCCTAAAACAGAAAACCTATCCTAAAAAAGAAATGCCCTTTGCTTCTGGTTCTCGTGTGGAGCAGCTCCCTCCCCTCTGGCCCCGGGGCTTGGGGCACTGTCAGCACCTGCTGCTTCAGCCACTGCTTCTGCTGGCATTGAGAGCAACAAGCAGATTGTGGCTGATCCCAAGGGAGCAGCAGCAGGGCCTGGAGCTGATCCCTGAGTCTGGGGCAGGGCTGGACAAATGACCCCAACAGCAGCAGCAGCAGCAGGAAATGGAGGTGACTTTGAGCACAGCCCCTGCCACTCTTGCCTCCTGTTTGCAGTGGTGTCACAGCAGCCTGAGGCACCTGGGAGCCCTCAGTGCCAGCAGGGACTTGAGATGGCAGGCCCTGGGCTCCTGGAGGTTGTGCAAGGAACGCAGCTGGGCACTCTCTGTCCATATGGAGCTTGCAGATGGAAAAGGCTGCTGTGCCCAGGCAGCTCCAAGGGCAGAGAAATGAGGCTCTCGAGCACTTGATCTGGGCCAGTTCCACAGTCCTGGGCAGCAGCCAGCGAGCAGAGGGGGAACAGAGGGCACAGCAAGAGGGACAAAAGCAGTCAAGTGCAGAGACTGGAGAGAGCCACACCTGGCAGAAGGAACAGCTGCTTCCTTGCACTCTTGAAGAAAGCTCTTGGCTCTTTCAGAGCACTGAAAGGTGTGAATGGCAGAGAGGAGGCAACACCAAACAATGCTCCTGTTTTCACACCCTCCCCTCTCAGTGTCCAGAAGGAATTGGATGAACTGTATTCTTCTCTCTGAGTCATCTCCTTCAGCATGAGCAGCTTAGCACCAGGAGCTAAAGGAGCTGAAGCCTTAGGCCTCAAGAGCTGACCAAGAGGGAACTTTCTGAGCAAACTAATGCTGCTAACATGGACCTAGCTGAATGGAGCAGATAGAATCCTGGAATTATAGAATCCTTTCTGTTGGAAAAGACCTCTGAGCTCATCAAGCTCAGCCATTCACCCAGCACTGTCAGCCCAGCACTAAACCACATCCCTGAAGTGCCAAGGCCTGAACAAGAGGCCTGACTGAGGCCTGAACAACAGGCCCTGAGCCAAAGGTGACCTCTCCATCAACCTTCCAACCAAAGGTTATCATTGTATCCACTCATTACTGAAATATGCATGATCATTAGCATTGTGATAGTTGTATCCACTAAGTAGGGGATCAGGTATTGACTTTTCTGTATTTAGAAGCTAAACAAGGCCATGAAATACAACATCTGACCTGGTTTGGGGGTGTATGGTCAAAGTCAGCTCCCTTGGTTCCTCCTTGAGCCCTGGCCAGGCTTTGGGAGAAACCAAACAGCAGAATGAATCCAGCTGTTCCTGCAGTGGAAGTGCTGTCAGTTTGTTTGTTCAGCACTCTCCAAGCTGGGCCCTCTCCCAGCGAGGTTGGAGCCTCACCTGTGGCTGGACACAGCTGCAGGAATTCCCAGTGTCCAGAGTGGCTCTGCAGCCCTTGGCTGTGACAGCTTCCCCAGCTGATGTGTGGGGCTGGGTGATGGTAAAGTCTGAGGGTAACTGGTGATGGATCTTTCTAAATCATTACAGGCAATCTTTGGTAGGAATGATTGGGTGCATTGCTGAGCTTCTCCTGTTGTGATTCTTTGCTGCTCTGAACAGTAGGAAATTGCAGTGATTCCTTCAGTTGGTGTCTGTGTCTTTGGTGCTGGCCCTGCCCACTGGCAAAACAAAATTGGCATAGTCTGTCCAGATCACAACAAATTTTTACTTTTTATATGTAAATGTAAGGAATCAGTCCTGTCTGAAATTCCTGGATGGGAAGACCTTCCCTATGGTTTGCTGGCTCTGGAGTGGGCTGAGGTCAGAGCACTGTGTGAGCAATGGGGAAGTTGGTTAAAAGCAGCTGAACCGGTGGATGTCTTAAAATGCATCCAAAAATTGCGTTTTGAAAAAGGGAAAGATCTTGTGTGTTTGGGAAGACATACATGGATTTTGTTAACAGGATATTGTAAAAAGCACCAACAAAAGGAACCATTGGTGGGATGCTCCCACATGGAGTGACAGAAGGAGTTTTTAATCTTGAGCTCAGATTCATCTGCGCAAGTGAAATAATAATAACATAATAACTCTATGCATATATATTATAATAAAAACTTCATATATCATGAAAAAAAATCTTATATAAATATAAGTATAAATATAAATATCACAACATAATTTTATATATATATATATATATAAAATGGTGACATTTGTTAACTTTGGCTGCTCAGGAATGTAACTCTAAATACCTTACAGAATATGATTGGCCAGGACCTGAAGGTCAGTGGTAAACATTGTGAGATTGTTTACAATAAATACAGGAGGAAGGGATGAAATTGGCAATTTTTATAGGGTTTGGTGATACTGTGAAATGGAATGCTTTGTCTGTTACTGTAAAAATAAAGCGATTAAGGCTGCTGGGTTTTTCATATACCAGACTGTCCACAAGCTGCAGGACTGGTTGAACAGATAAAGGGGTTGTTAAAAGAACAGTTGAAAAAATGAGGAGATGGGAATGTGTCCTGATGGAGAACCCCTTACAGGTCCACTCCAGCAGCTGCAGGGCTGGACCTTTATGCATTCGATTTAATGAGGATAAATCAGAAGCAAATGAGAGTTATCAATACCAAAACAGGAATTCAGATTCCTCCAGGACACTTTGGTTTGATAACCGCTCACTGGAGCTTGGCCTTGAAAAGTGTTCATGTCATGGGAGGAGGAATTGATGCAGATTATCAAGGAGAAATTGAATTCTGTTAAACAACAGGGAACAAAATTGAATTATTCAACCCCATGACAGGGTAGTATGATTATTGACATTGTGGTTTTAAAGACATTTGGAAAAAAAAAAAAAGATCCACCTCAAATCACCACTGTCTGTGGAGACAAAGGGTTTGGATGCAGCAGTCCTAATAATGGAGCCACAGTATGGGTCCAGAGGCCAATTGGCCCTCCTGAGCCAGCTGAAGGAACAGCTCTGGGGAAATTAAACTAAAACACAGTTTTAATCCTGAAACCTGGGCAGGAACAATGGGAATATGTCCCTGCAGCCAAATGTTCTATGGGAGAACAAGTAGATGTTATAGGATGTTGTTTTACAGATCCTGCCAGACCAAATCTCCCTGTTTGCCCCAACGTTCCCTTTGGAAAATGCTCTGATCCACAGGGCTCCATGTGAAGGCTGATGTGACCCTGAGTGCCTTCCACAGGAATTCCAGCCAGGAGCCTGGAGCACCTCAAGGACTGGGAGCTGGCAGCTCTCCAGCCGAAGGGGAAAGGACCCCACCAAGCCTTGTTACCCACAGACACCGCAGTGAAGCTGAACAGCAAAGGACCTTGGGGCATTATTGTGGAATTGAAAAGGAGCCAGCTCCATGGACAATGGAATTATTGTTCCTAACCTGAGTGAGACTGAAGAAAAAGTCACTTGTCACTAAAGAACTACTTATGCCTATAAGATGTATCTTGATAGTCAACCAGAATCTTTGTTTGCCAGAAACACCTCTGGAGTTTCACCAAGGGATTAGTCATAAGAATTCGTATGAAAATGTAAAGATCAAGGTAGCTAAAATACTCAATGTAACTTATTGCTGGATTTGTTCTCAATCAATGTTGGGAGGAATGGGATTCCCTTGCAGGGCCCATCCTGTGGGGTGGCAGAACTCTCTCAATGGGCTCTGACTTGTAACGGAGTCAGTGAAGGGACAGTTAGAGAAAACTATACTGTGGAACAAAAGAATACAGTGATCAGTTTTACAGGATTCAGTAAGATTTCCCTTCAGGAGAAACCTACCCTGTTATAGTTAGAGGCCAAAATATGAAAGGATTTATATGGTTTAGCATTACTGAAAAAGTCAATAGAGCTTGGGGTGCTGGAGCTGCTCAGGGTCAGTGTTACACCACTCTCAGCTGCAGTGCCACCCTTTTGGGTACTTTGGCAACAACCACAGGGAAGAGCTGGGGCCAAGAGAACATTTTGCACCCAAAGAGTGCCTTTGATTTCAGAAAGCCAAAGATTCTGGTTCACCCTGTGCCCTTTGTGTGCTGCCTCATCCTATGAAGTTTATATTAAGGAGCTAAATTGATTATTAGAAGAAGTAGCAAATGATGCTATTAAAATATTGAATAGCACATCCTATGAGCTCCAACAAACACCAATGGGAGCTCTACAGAACCACATGGCCTTGGATTATCTGCCTTCTGTCCAGGGAGGAATCTCTGCTATTCTAGGACAGGAATGTGGCACTTGTATCAGTGATGGGTTTGGAGTCCAACAGTCAGGAATGACCTCAATAGAAAGAACAGTAGAAGAGTGGCAGAAAGAAAAAAATTCTCCCTGGTGGGATTGGCTTCATGGCTGCCAAATTGGAGGCTGCTGTGAAATGCATTTGTGGCAGTGACTGTAATCATTGCAGTGTGTGCACTTGGTGTGTTATGATTCCATGTTAGAGTTGTTGTAACAGTTTTTCCTGGAAAATAGAGAATTCAGATTTGTCTAAAAAGAGAGAGAGTCTCAAGAAAAAAGGAAGACTTGATAGATAGCATAGAGAATAGCAACTAATGAGGCATGTTTTAAAAGGATTGCCAATTATAGGTCTGAGTAATGAACCTAAAGAGCATTTAATTGGAGAGCGAGAGGCTATGCCTTTATGCCTAATACCTAAATGTAAAGTTATATTATTGAAAGAATTGTTATGAAGGTTGTAGTTTATCTGTGGGTCAAAGGACTTATTGAACTACCAAGGCCTGAACAACAGGCCCTGAGCCAAAGGTGATCTCTAGATGAACCTTACAACCAAAGTTTATATTTGTATCTGCTAATTAACAAAATAATATTACCAAAATGGTCTTTTTAGCTGTTCATTGTGAAACCTGGTTTTACCTTTCAGTATTTAGAAACCAGACAAGGCCAAATCAGGCTTTCTTTGGGGGTGTATGGTCAAAGTCAGCTCCCTTGGTTCCTCCTTGAGCCCTGGCCAGGCTTTGGGAGAAACCAAACAGCAGAATGAATCCAGCTGTTCCTGCACTGGAAGTGCTGTCAGTTTGTTTGTTCAGCACTCTCCAAGCTGGGCCCTCTCACAGCGAGGTTGGAGCCTCACCTGTGGCTGGACACAGCTGCAGGAATTCCCAGTGTCCAGAGTGGCTCTGCAGTCCTTGGCTGTGACAGCTTCCCCAGCTGATGTGTGGGGCTGGGTGATGGTAAAGTCTGAGGGTAACTGGTGATGGATATTTCTAAATCATTACAGGCAATCTTTGGTAGGAATGATTAGGTGCCTTGCTGAGCTTCTCCTTTTGAAATTCTTTGCAAATGATTTTGTACATTGCTGAACTTATCCTTTTGTCATTCTTTGCACTTTTGCATTATATAAATTACACTGTTCCTTCAGTTGGTGTCTGTGTCTTTGGTGCTGACCCTGACCACCAGCAAAACAGGATATCCTCCTACCTAAGTGTTCCCTGGGAAGACAAAAAACATCACTCCAAATGTCCCCCCTTGCTCCTTTCCCCCCCCCCACTTTATACACTGAGCGTGATGTCCTGTGGTCTGGGATATCCCCAGGGTCAGTTGGGTCACCTGTCCCCCTGTGTCCCCTCCCAACCTCCCCCACACCCCCAGCCCCTCCCCAGCGTGGCCAGACGAGGGGCAGGAAAGGCCTTGGCTCTGTGCAAGCTCAGTGAGAACAAAACCATCTGTGTGTGATCAACCCTGTGCTCAGCACAGCCCCAAAGCACAGCCCCAAGGAAGCCCTGGGAAGGAAATTCCCTCTGCCCCACCCAAAGCAGCACCCCATGGCCATCCAGCATCACCACGGCTCCACAGGCTCCTTTCTGACCGTGACAATCCCCATCCCAGCAGGGCAAAGGTTGTTTGCAATGGACCCAACCTCAGCAAAGTGTCTCTTGCAGGTTGTCCTGGCATTGGAGAGTAGGAAGGGGGACTCTGTGCTGGTTGCCATGGCAACCTCTGGACCAATGATGCCCTATGGTGGTTGCCATGGCACCCAAGCCCAGCAGGGTCTCAGTGCAAGTGTCCCTGGCATCAGTCCCTCCAAGGGGTTTCCATGGCAACTGCCATGACAGGTGACCCAGGTGTGGTGTCCCAGCGATGGTTGCCATGGAAACAGTCCCCAGCACTGACCCTTTCTGTCAGGCTCACCTGGCCTTTGGCCCTGGCACTGGGCTTTGCTGCTGGTTCCGCGGCGCCTGCCCAGCCAGCGCGGCACAGGGCAGGTGGCCATGGCACAAACCCCAGCCATGGATCCCCTGTGCCTCTGGGCAGTGACACCAGCCCTGAGCAATGGGCTGCTGCCGTGAGGTCAGTGAAGTGGCCATGGCAACAGCCCCTTGCAGTGGCCCAGTGCAGGTTGGCATGAGAATCCAGCATCACAGCTGGCCCAGGGCAGGGCTGCAGTGCCCTTCCCAGCAGCCTGTCTGCACACAAGCACTTCCAGGGCTCTCTGCATTTCCCTTCCCTTCACTCTTGGCTCACTCACACACCTCTCAACAATCCCCTTGGTGCTTTGAGCTGCAAGGAGTTCAAAGCTTGTCTGCCCTTCAGCAGTTGCTCTAATTCTGCCTTCTCTGAACCCTGGATTTGTGTTTATTGTAGAACTTCCTGTGTGTCTAAAATTATCCTTGCATGGTTCTGCCTTGGGGAAGGGGAACCTCCTTGGTGGCAGCTTGGGCTTGGCACACACTTAAGGAGGGTGTCTGATTTCAGTGGGGAAACTCAGGAGCTTCAAGAAATAAAAGAAGAAACCCCTCTTTGCCTGAGTGCAGCCAGTTGTGCAAGCAAAGCAGGTTCCAGGTGAATGAGGAGAGACAGGATGAGGTTGGGCTTTGAGGACCAGGGTTGTCCACACCCACGTCAAGGCACAGCTTCTCTGACCAAGCCAGACCTCCTTCGGTAAGACCCTGGATCAATATCAGTCACAGAATGCTGCAATCTTCTCTAAAGGGACAAATACACCCTTTAAAATAGGAATGCCGATTTATTAGAAGCTCTTTGAAATATTTCTCCATAATGATAAAATAACTTCCTAGTGAACAGCATAATACCAGAGGGAAATCAAGGCAGAGCCATGGTTTGTTAGGAGTCTGGGTCAGCCCAAGGCTTTGTGTGCCAAGGCAGAGCCAGGCAGGACGCAGAGCTGTCAGCAAAGGAAGGGCCAGCGAGGTGGGGCAGCCGGGGGATGACGACAGCCTGCAGGGACAGAGGCACAGGGCATGGACAGCGTAGGACAGCCTGGGCTGGAGAGGGCAGAGGGATGTGCAGGAGCTGCAAGGCCCTGACAGAGCCAACTTGTGCAGCACTTTGGCCATGGCTGCTGTCCCTGGCCCTGAGGCCAGCAGGACACAAGTGACCCTTGCAGCCCTGGGGCCTCA
Source organism: Lichenostomus cassidix (assembly GCF_008360975.1). NCBI lineage: Eukaryota > Metazoa > Chordata > Aves > Passeriformes > Meliphagidae > Lichenostomus > Lichenostomus cassidix. The sequence goes on along the minus strand of NW_028148053.1, from coordinate 458,090 downwards.
TGGCCTCCTTGTCCCTGCCCAGCAGCCTGGCAGGGGCCACCCCATGGTCCTGCCCTTGGCATTGCACATCCCCCCATCCCAGTGCCCTGGGAAGAGCCCTGAGCAATGAGGGAGGGACAGGATCTGCCTTGCCAGGGGCTGGGGCTCAGGGCTTGGCCCTTTGGATTCATGAAACATATCCAGGTTTGCTCAGCATCAGTGACACCTTTGCCTTGCTTGTCCCCACTTGCCATCACTGCCTGCAGTGTTCTGTTCTAACTGGAACCTGGGGACACTTTCTCAGTTGAGTCTGTTAGAGGAACCCATTTAAACTACAAGGAACTTCAGTGTTTCCATCTCAATTTGACTTCTAGAGAAGTTTTTTGCACACACCCTGAGGGACTGAGTCTGATGCAAACAGCACCAAAGCCCCACAAGGGTCATTCCAGTCCCTGTGCTGTTGCTGTGCTGCTGAGCTGGGCTGGGCTCCTGGCACAGAGGAGCTCCTGGCAAGCGGCAGCGCTGCAGAGAGACAGCTCTGCCCAGGAGCAGCTCCTGTGCACAGCCCAGCAGGGCTGGGGCACTGCCAGGCCATCTCAGGGACACCAGCAGGGCACACCCAGAGCTCACAGGTGCTCAGCATTGGCAGGGGCTGTGCCATGGCCCAGAGGGGCTGTGTCATAGCCATGGGCACCTCTGGGGCTGTGTCAGAGAGCCACAGAGCAGCTGTGATGTCAGAAAGCAGCTGTGTGACATCACAAACACACACACACAGAGTGTTATGTGATCTCATGGACCAGCTATGGCATCATAGAGGGGACTATGTGACATCACAGAGCACACTGTGACATCACAATGTGGCTGTATGACATCCCACAGATCACAAGGCTGTGACATAACAGACTGGCCTGTGAAACCACACAAACAAAACCCACAGAGCAGGCTGTGACATCCCAGGACAGGATGTGATCTGTGACATCAGAGAGTGGGCTGTGGCATCACTGGTTGTTTGTGTGACTTCAAAGAGCAGGCTGTGACATCACGGTGTGGCTGTATGACATCACACAGCAGGATGTGAGCTTACAGAGTGAACTGTGTGACAGCACAGGGTGGCAATCTGACATCATCTGATGATCTGTGACACCACAGGGCAGTTTTATGTGATCATAGTGAAGGCTGTGTGAGATCACAGGTTTGCCTGTGACATTGCAGACTGGGCTGTGACATAACAGAGTGGCTCTGTGACATCACAGGGGGCTGTATGAGGTCACTGGGGAGGTCACTCTGGTCTGGACCCCTCTCACAGTTCCCACGGATAAGTCCAACGCTGCTCGTGCACAGCAGGGTCCCCTGTCCCCCCAGGTCCCCCCTGACACCCAGTGCCACAGCCTCCCCCAGAGGATGTTCCACCAGATCGACCCCCAGAGCCTGACATGGGGACAGGGAGGACAGGGCCCTGGAAGTGGGACAGGGGGACAGGGACCCCCTGGCAGCGTCCCCGTGTCCCCCAGGAGGAGACCCTGGCCCAGGGCTGCTTCACCCTCTTACCAATGAGGGCTTGAGAGCACTTAAAAAATCCCCAGCAAGGCATCAACAAAAACCAGATTTAATGTCAAGCGACAGCACAACAAAGTTCCTTGGCAAGAGTCACTCTGCTCCGGACTGGACAGTTCAGGCACACCAGGGGAAAAAAGCAACAACAAAACCAAGCAAATCCAGGCAATCAAACCAGAAATTAACTGAGAACTGTCCTTGTGTGTGTGTGTGTGTGTGTGTGTGTGTGTGACAAAAGGACAGTGAGGGCAAGGATAAAAGGAATATGGCCTAAAAGCTTAACAGCCCTCAAACTTAACAGAACTTAACTTCTACCTTTCACAGTGTGGCTGTATGACATCCCAGGTTGGCTGTGAGGTCACAGAGGGCTGTGACATCATAGACTGGGCTGTGAAATCACTGGTCGGTTGTGTGACATGATAGGACAGGATGTAATGTCCCATGGTGGTGATGTGACATCATAAAGCAGGCTGTGCCACAGAGCGGGCTGTGACATCACAAAGAGGGCTGTGCGGTTGCAGAGCAGACTCTGCCATCATAGAGGATGGCTCTGTCTGACATCAGAGAGCAGGCTGTGACATCACAGTGTGGCTTTGTAACATCACAGAGTTGTCTGTGACATCAAGGAACAGGCTGTGTGATGTCACAGAGAACGCTGTGACGTTACAGACTGGGCTGTGACATCACAGGGTTGTTGGGCGACATACCAGAGGGGTTGTGACATCCCAGAGCAAGCTGTGACATCACAGAACGGTGGTGTGACACCCGAGGGCAGGTTGTGTGACATTGCAGCATCAACTGGGACATCATAGAGAGGGCTGTGACATTCCAGAGTGGATGTGTGACATCACAGGAGGTCTGTGGGAGGTCCCTGGGGAGGTCACTCTGCCCTAGCACCCCCCAAAGTTCCCCCAGACAACTCCAACGCTGCTCGTGCACAGTAGGGTCCCCGTGCCCCCCAGGTCCCCCCTGACCCCCAAGTGCCACAGCCTCCCCCAGAGGATGTTCCACCAGATCGACCCCCAGAGCCTGACATGGGGACAGGGGGGACAGGGCCCTGGGGGGTGGGACAGGGAGACAGGGACCCCCTGGCAGCGTCCCCGTGTCCCCCAGGAGGAGAGCCTGGCCCAGGTCTTACAAATGAGGGCTTGAGAGCACTTAAAAAATCCCCAGCAAGGCATCAGCAAAAACCAGATTTAATGTCAAGCGACAGCACAACAAAGTTCCTTGCCAAGAGTCACTCTGCTCCTGATTGGACAGTTAAGCACACCAGGGGAAAAAAGCAACAACAAAACCAAGTGTCTTGGTTTGAAAACAAACCAGTGGGAGATCACAAGTCAAGATTGAATTTAAAAATAAGTGAAATAATACAAGGAAAAGCACTGACAAAGTCAGATACAACCTAACACCCTGTTAGGGTGGTAGTAGCAGTCCAACTGAAGTAGTCCAGTTGAAGCGGTGATCCTGTGAAGGTCTAGTCTCCAGCTGAAGATCCAGTGGTAGCTCTGGTCCTCTGGGAATCCAGTAGACAGGGCTCCCTCAGGCAGTTCCAAGGCCAGGTTATATCCACGTGGGAACACCTGGTTCCTCCCTCCTGGGCAGAGCATCCCATAATGGGATGAGATAAGTCCATGAGTCACACGGTGGGTCCCTGATGGCCCATTGCCTGTCATGCGGGGTGGGTCGTTAGCAGCTGATAATAGCTAACGGATGGCCCATTGCCTGTCATCCAGAGTGGGTCATTAGCAGGTGATAGCAGCTAATGGCCCACAGCTGGTGGTAATAGAATACTTAACTACATCTATATTGCAACCTAGGACACCAAGCAAATCCAGGCAATCAAACCAGAAATTAACTGAGAACTGTCCGTGTGTGTGTGTGTGGGTGTGGGTGTGGGTGTGGGTGTGGGTGTGTGTGTGTGTGACAAAAGGACAGTGAGGGCAAGGATAAAAGGAATATGGCCTAAAAGCTTAACAGCCCTCAAACTTAACAGAACTTAACTTCTACCTTAACCTTGACTTATACATTAAACTGAACAACTTAGCAGAAGAAAAACCTTCAGCAGCATTTCACTTAGCTCATACCTGATGACTGAACCTTACTTACCGTTATGTGTTAGGTCTCAAAAACCAGTCAGAGACGTAGAGCTAATTAAAGAATTTATTAATTGAGCAAGCAGATAGCAGCCAAGTTACAGTGCTGGACGGGCTAGGCGAGCCTCCCTGCTACGCCTACAGCACCGCACCCGAAGATGGCAAATCATCATTTTTTATAGCTCTCTTTACCCCCTCCCTTGAGTCCCCTCGTGGGTGTTGACTGACATTCCTTTGGGTGTCTCGACTGGCCGTGGAATCGTCGCTCTCTGCGCTGGTTGGTAGTGATTAGGGGTACACAGGCTTTTGGGGGGGTTTCTTTCTTGCATAGCAGTTAGACTGTGTCCCGTGGGAATTACACAAGCCTTGCTGAGCAGCCTTTCGAAAAGAGTTACAATTGTTGCAAACCTTCAGCAGAACGGTTTGGCTCTAAAACAGGAACTCTTTCTGTTAAAGCAAAACTGAAAAGCAGAGCTTACCAAAAGCAAGGAATTAAAACTTATTTTCTAAACGATTTAATGAACTATACCTATTGTAATTTATAACATTAACCTTGACTTATACCTTAAACTCAACAACTTAGCAGAAGAAAAACCCTAAGCAGCATTTCACTTAGCTCATACCTGAGGACTGAACCTTACTTACAGGCCTAACTCACTCAGATATCCAAGGCACTTCAACACCTCCCAGAGCAGCATTTCTCCCCCATTTGCAGAGCACAGGCACACGTGTGTGCACACAGACAGAAAGAGGCAGTGCCAGGCAGCTGTCAGAAATTGCCCTGGAGGCCAGGGAAATGCTCACTGCGGATGCTTTTGCATCTCCCCAGCAGGCGAAGGGTTGAGCCTGGAGCAGTGGGGGGATCGGCCCAGGGTCCCTCGTTGTTCGGGGATGCCCCGAGTGCAGCAAATGGGAGAGTTCCCGGCTCGGAGAGGCCCCACTCAGAGGGAGCTCACTGCTCCAGGAGAGCTCCAAGGGGCTCATTTTGGAGCCCTGTTCATAGGGCCCCAAGAGATGGGCTTTAGTGACAGCAATGTTTCATCCTGGCTGCACTTTGCATCAACAGCTTTCTTTGACACTGTGAGAACAGGGATGTTGTGCCATTGAGGGGAGAAAAACAGTTCCCAAGGCTGCTCCTAAAGCAACCAGGAGCTGGTTGGACAGCAGCAGTGGCTGGGAGCAGACAGTGTTTGTGATCAGCTGCAGAGGAGCTGAGCCCAGGGGCTGTTGGCCAAGGCTGAGGCCTAACGAGCATTTCTCAGATCGCAGGGCAGCCTGAGAAGGGGAGGGAGGAATGCACCACCCCAGGGCCCCATGGAACTGAGGAGACCATGGTGACACTGTGGGGCCTTGTGGGACCGAGAGACCATTGTGACACTGCTGAGCCTCATGCAATGATGGAGACCACTGTGAAATTGCAGGGCCTCATGGAAGCAAGGGGACCATAGTCACTGTGTGTGGCTCCATGGAACCAAGGGACCATTGTGACACTGCAGGGCTGGTGGAACCAAGAGGCAATTTGACACTGCTGGGCCTCATGGAAGCAAAGGGGCCATTGTGACCCTACAGCACCTCATCAAACCAAGAGGCCACTGGGACCCTGCGGGGCCTTATAGAACCAAGAGTCCATTGTGACACTGCGGAGCCACAGGATACCTTTGTGACACTGTGAGACCCCGTGGAGCCAAAGGTCCATTGTGACATTGCAAGGCCTCATGGAACCATGGAGAGAATATTAAGAAATGTCACAGCCTCATGGAACCAAGGGGACATTGTGACAGTGCAGGGCTGCATGGAACCAAAGCTCCATGGTGACAGAGAATGGTCTCATGGAATCAATGGTTTATTGTGACACTGCGGAACCAAAGAAAACCTTTGTGACACCACGAACCACCATGGATGCAAGGGGCCATTGTGACATTACAGGACCCCATAAAACCAAGGGAACATGGCACAGGTCTGGCTGGTTTGGCCTCCTGGGGGCCACCTGACTGCTTCAGCAAACCTTGACATGTTGAGAGTCACTTCTCGTCTGCCACTGAAACACTGGGGCTCTCTGCTTTCCTTCTTGTGGAAAAGAACTGTCCTTCTCCTCCAGGCACCCATGGCCAGAATTGGGATTTTGCCACCACATTTCCTTCTATCCAGGGATTATTCCCATAGGAATATTGTCTTGCACTCAGAGTCCACAAACAACTGTAATTCCTTTCAAAGGTCTAATTGAGAGAGTGGTTTGGGGCCTTACACCTGCAATCACCATTGCACAGCCCACATCCCACTGCTCCCAGGAGAGCCACAAGCATCCTGTGAGGCCACAGAGCCCCATTCCCAGGCCATGGGAGTCAGGGCTTGGCTGTCCTGCTTGGCACAGCCCAGGCAGGGCTTTCACAGCCACACTCCACAGTTCATTTCCCACCTGGACCTGGTGGTGCCTCTGCGTTCTGCTTTCCCAGCCCCAGGCATGCTCTCCTTGTCTGCTCATTCTCCCCACAGTCTCTTGGCAGGGATGGCCTCAGTGGGGGCTGCTGACGTTCACAGCAACTTAGATGTTGCTGCTGAATTTTACTTCTCCAGAGGCTTCAGATCTTCAGGAATTCAGTGCTCCAGGGCTCATTGATTTTCAAAACAGCTTAACAAGTCAAGCTTTTGGGAACAATATGATTTAAGTTTTCAATCCTTCTGTGATTAATTAGGCAGATTTCTCAAGTGTATTCAAAGTAAATATATTTTTAAAAACAGTGGGAAAAGACTTTTTAGGTTTTGTTTAGGGTTTTTTCCCTGTTGATACAATATTATGTGCAATTCCCAATTGATATTGAATCCAAGTATCTCCTAATATAGTGTGAATAGAGAAGAAATTCCTTGTCTGCTCCTGGCCTTGCTGTCAACTCCGGCAGCAGCTCCATGGCCCCTTTGTGCCCTGCTGCCCCAGCCATGGTGACACAGCCCCCCTGTGCAGCCCAGCCCAGGCCAGGAGCATTCCAGGTGGGAACAGCCCCTGTGCCGTGGTGCCCACAGCAGCCCCTGGGGCTCTGTGCCCCCATGGCCTCCCTGCTGGGCAGCCTCTCCAAGCTCCTGCACAGCCCGTGGCACCTGTGGCCCTTCCCAGCCAGCCCTGCCCCAGGCTCTGCCGGGCTCGGGGCCAGCAGAGAGGCCAGGCAGGGCTGGCCATTGCCGGGAACAGGCCCTGAGCCCTGCAGCAGGATGGAGCTGGGGCACAGCCAAACTCACCAGCAAACCTGGGCTGAGCAGTCAGGGCTGGTAACGGCTGGGGACAGAGGCTGAGGCTGACAAATGTCCTGGGCTCCCTCCCTGCTCTGTCCGTGCCACCAAGGGCACAGAGCAGCCTCCTCTCTCGGCCACTAGCCTGTTTTCCAGCCCTTCCCCAGGCCCTGGCTCTGCCCCAGAAGCCCTGGGCTCAGTCCTCCCCCTGCACGCTCACACAGGCTGAGATGGACACTGATGGGTTTCTCTCCCAGCTTTTCTCAGCCCAGCCCAGCTCCCTCCAAGCTCTCCCAGCTGCAAGGGAACAGGGTGAAGAGCTCATCCTGAGGAAGACTACTAACTTCATCTTTGGGACCCTCACCCACAATTAATCTGTGACGCTGTGCTTGCACTAACATATTTAAATGAACTTGGAACTCATTATAATACTAATCGGGGATAGGTAATGAATATGTATAGGGGCATTTTGTAACTTTCTGCATGTGTAACCTGTAACCTAATATAAACCTAGTGAAGTGCTGCTGACGGGGTGCATGCCTTTGGAGGGGCTACCCCTCATGCACCCCAGCTGCAATAAACACATTCCTACCTCATAACTTTCTCAGTTGTGGAGTCAGTCTGCGCCACACCAGCACCTGGAGGGACCTCTAGCCCCAGGAACACGGAGCAAACTGAAACCACAACTCTGCAAATGCTGCATGTGCCCAAAGGAATTGCAAAGAAAGTTGGGGTGTGGAAAACAAATGACAATTTATTTACAGAAGAGCAGCAACAACAAGAAGCTGCAGAACGTATTTACAATATAAGAATCTTTATAACAACAGCAATCTATAGAACGTATTTACAGTAAAACGTTTTATCTTAAAGGAGAAATCTAATCAACATATTTACAAAAGTTCATAACAAGAACAAACAGAACATATGGAAAGGATGGTGTGTCCATCATCTCCATCAGTCCTGTAAGAAAAGGAAGCAGCACGGTCACTCCAGCCCAGCCCTGAGGGCTGTTCCCTGTGCCCCCAGGCTGGCACACACTGGCACAGTGGCACTCTGCTGCCAGCACTGACCCTGGCTGGGGCTGGGAGACATGCCTCAGGCACCGGGATGGGGCTGGTGTGGCCCAAAGCAAGCGCAGGGCAGGCTAGGGGGTGTGGTGCTTGTGCCACCAGAATCCAGGGTCTCCTCAGGCACTGTGTCCTGAGCAGGGCCACCCAGCCCAGCCCCAGCCTGGCGGCAAGGGACCCACAGTGCCTGTGGGCAGGGCATGGGGAGCACCTGCCTGTCCTGCTGCTGGGCCTCCATTCTCATCCAAGGACCATCGGCTCCTCCTCGTCCTCCTCATCCACCTCCATGGCTTCATCTTCCTCCATCACGTCCACCTCCATCTCCTCCACATATTCTTCCATATCCACCTCCATCTCTTCTTCGATATCCTCCTCATCCACCTCCATCATGTCCTTAATATCCATTACCATGTCCACCTCCATGGCCTCCTCAGCATCTCTGGCAGGCCACATCAGGTAGCTCAAGCTCACGGTGGGGTCCCTGTCCCACTGCATCCCCACAGGGCCCCAGCCCGCCCGGGCAGTCAGGGGTGCCCAGCTCCATGGAATGGCACTGTACCTCCACTGGGACAGGAGAGCACATCTTGCCGGGATTGGTGGTGATATCCAGGCAGCAGGATGAACTCAGGACTGATGGCAGTATTTGGGAGCAGCTGAATAGAGTGCAGGGTGGGCTCCTAGCTGGCTCCAGGGTCAGTGTTGTGCTCAACAGCAGGAGCTGGAGGCTGCACCTGCAACATGGGCTGTGACATCACAATTCTGGGAGCTGGGATGTCACAGGAGTTCCAGGGCGACTGCACTGGGGGCTCAAGATCGTAGAATGTCCAAATCCTCAAATGGTTTGGCTTTGACAGAACCCTTAAGATGATTTCACTCCAACCTGAGCGACCTCCCACCAGACTGGGATGCTCAGGACCACATCTAAGCTGGCCTTGGATGTTTCCAGGCCTGGGGCATCCACAGCCTCTCTGCCTGTACAGCCTGTGCCATTGCCCACTACACTCACAAGAAATAATATTTTCCTAACATCAAATCCATTCCTACTCTCAGTTTGAACCCATCCCCTTGTCCAGTCACTACAGCTCCCAACAAGGAGTTGTTCTCCTGCTTCCCTGTAGTCCCTTCACACACTGCAAAGGTGCTGGGAGGTCTCCACACAACCTTCTCAGGTGTCCAGGCTCAACAGCTCCAACTTTCTCAGCCTGTCTTCACATAGCAGGTGCTCCAGTCCCCTCAGCAATTTCGTGGGCTCCTCTGGACTTGCTCCATCAGTTCCCTGTTCTTCTCCTGTTGGGGACCCCAGAGCTGGAGGCAGCCCTGCAGCTGGGGTGTCCTGTGAGGGGAGAAGAGAGGCAGGATGTCCTCACTGCCCTGCTGCCCACGCTGTGGGATGAACCTGGCACATGTGCGGGGGGTTCTGGGCTGCCACTGCCCAGGGTGGGCTCCTGTTGGGATGCAGATGTGAGGCTGGTGTCCAGCTGTTGTTCTCTTGGCTGCACAGGAACATCACAGCCCTGTCTCGTCACCAGGCATCCATGGCTTCAAAAGTCCATAACACAGGTCACACACCAACTCCAGCCCCACTGCTTTTGCTGCAGCCTCACAGTTCAATCATCAATGTGCCGTGAAACTGCTCAGTGTCATTCTGTTACTCCAATGGATACACAAATGTTTGCCTTGTGATGACAACAAATCTTTTTTTCTAGTTATGCTCTCGTGTTGGTGGTAGTAACACAGAGTTATTTCAATTCATTACACTTGTTCAGAGAGCAGAGTGAGTTAGGACTTACTTTGTATGGAGACACAAGAAAGTAGCAATGATCTGGTGAGGTATGGATTTACTCACATCTAAATTTGCCTCTTCCTGATACAGAAATCAGCCACTCAACTACCCACACTCCCATTTCAAGCCCTTTTGCTGGCAAAAGTATTACCTGCAAATACACGGAAGTGTTCTGAAATCTATTCGCCAGGTGTCCCCAAGTGAGGAGGCCCAGCAGAGCCACAGCCTTGGCTCTATGTGAAATGAGGGCAGAGAGCAGCCGTGTCCCCTGAGCAACCGCGGCAGGGGGAGCACAAATCCACGGCAAGAGGGGGAAGAAAAATCTCCATTTGCACTGTAGCCCAGAGCACCCCAGACACTGCTGAGCACCTGGGAGCATCTCCCTGCCCTGGCACATAACCAGCGACCTCCCCTGGGGACATCTGTGTGTGGAAAATCACACTGCCAAAGGCCAGTGTCCACAAGGGAGCAAAAGGAGTCCTGCAAAAATCCACTTCATTTGTATAAAGGGAAAAAGCTCGCTCTGCCATTCCCCTGCGTGGGCTCTCTCGAGTTTCTGGAGGGTGCAGCCTCTTTTTAATCTGAAACTGCCGATCATGTGTTGCCCTCTGCCTTTCCCCATTGGCTGAGGCACTAGGAAGGGACACATTTCCCAACCCACCTACTACATATTCCCCCTTTGACGTGTATCCGCCACCCCGCATCATGCATTGTCTGATCACTAAAATTAGCTCTGACCCCACCCTGGGCCAAGAAATTAATCCTCATAAATCTTTCAATCCTACGCCTTTTTCCCTAAAGTTCACAAGGTCAGGCTGAGCTAGGTTCTGTAAACAAACCTGCACAGTTTGATGTTCCTACAGGCCCCTGTCGTTTCTCTCCAGAACCTGACTGGTTCTTTCCGGTTCTCTCATCGTTTGTAAAGACATTCACCCCCTTTTCACCTCCCACCCAGGAGACTCAGCAGCTCTTGGGAAGAACAGGGCACATCAGGAATGGGTCTGCTCCACCGCCCAAGCAAGGCACTGGCCTTGGGAATTTCTAAAGCTTGGGAGCTCTACATTTCCTCACAGCTGGAGCAGCTCAGCTCCCAGAGCCTCCGGCGCCGGCTGAGCCCCCTTTGGCCCAAGGTGCTGCCGGCCCTGCTGCGGCTGCTTTGGGCAGGGGGTGTCCGGGGAGCTCCATGCCTGCTCCCGCCATGCTCAGGGAACGCCAGGCTTTGAGGGACAGCTGCCTGGGCAGGGGCTGAGCTCGGGCACCTGCTGGCCCACGGGCTCTTGTGGGAGCCCCAGCCCCGGCAGCCGCAGCCCCAGCATGCCGCAGCCCTGCCGCTGCCAGCATCGCACCCCACCGGGACTCTGTGCCACCAGCCAACACCGACCATACAGCCACCTCCAGGCACCCATGGCACCTGTCCAGCACAGCCTGCACTGCCCCATCCAGGAGTCACCCGAGTCAGGGACAGGGTCCAGTGGCTGCTGTCAGCAGCAGGAAATCAGGCAGCGCCAGGATCACCTCCCTTGGCTTTAGTCTCTTGAACAATGGCACAGTGCAATGTAAAGCGGGAGAGGAGCAAAGCCCACAGCCGTTGGAGGCTCCAAGCCTTAAACATCAGCCCCTGCAGCTCCAACAGCTGCTCCCCACATCCTGGCTCCAGCAATTCCCAAGTGATTTAGGGCGGGCTAGAATTTACTAATTTAGGGGAACTAGAAGCTGGATAATAATAATTATGTTTTTTAGCTGATTCAGAAGGCCAGAGATTGGATAATGATTACTAAGATTTGCTTGCTGAAGACAATGTATTATTCACTTAATGATTTTGTGCCTACCTAGTATTGGGGAGGATATTGAGGAGAAAGCCAAATAATTGAGAAAAACTACTGAGTGTGACCAAACATCCTGCTCTCAGGCCCCAGAACTGGTACAAGTTAGTTCTAAGGCTTGGACTTGGACCAAGAACCAAGGGAGCATGTGCAAGGGAACAGGGTGAAGAGCTCATCCTGAGGAAGACTACCAACTTCATCTTCAGGACCCTCGCCCACAATTAATCTGTGACACTGTGCTTGCGTGAACATATTTAAATGAACTTTGAACTCATTATAATACTAATCGGGGATAGGTAATGAATATGTATAGGGGCATTGTGCAACTTTCTGCATATGTAACCTGTAACCTAATATAAACCTAGTGAAGTGCTGCTGACGGGGTGCATGCCTTTGGAGGGGCTACCCCCCATGCACCCCAGCTGGAATAAACACATACCTACTTCATAACTATTTGAGTTGTGGAATCAATCCGCACCTCACAAGGCTGTCATGGAAACTTGGAAGCGACTACAGCTTAATCCCACTGCGAGAAGGAAGAGAATCTTCTCAGTGAGATGCCATCCAGCCAGATTTAGAAGTAGAACACTAATAAATAATTCAAACATCTAATGGTAACAATAATACAAGAAATTAATCCCCAAATCCCAACACACAGCACCACACCAAAAGGATGAACCCCCTTTTTCTTTATTGTCTCAAGGCTCATGAGAAATAATCCTGTTATATAATACCCAAAAACCCACTCAGGAACAAGTTCCCCCTCCCTTCATCACCCCCAACCTTTGACTGTCTCCTTCCAGACCCTGCCCCACCCTCCCAATCCGCACCCAAACCCATCGCAACCCTCCTGGACATCAAGACCCCCTTCCCAAGCCCTATTTCCACCATTCCACCCCTCCAATTCCCATCCCGCCCATCCTGCCCTGCCCAATGCCCATCTCACCTCTCCGGAACAGCATCCCACTTTGCCCAATCCCCTTCCAATGTCATCCCACCCTGAGGAGCTGTGGAATTGAGTGATTTTGGGCAGCGATTGACCCACTATGGGGTGAGATTGAGTACTTTTCAGTGGAATCGAGTGGTTTTGAGGTACTGCATGAACCCTCTTGGCTTTTCAAATACAAAATGGTGAAAGAAACTGTACCAAATACCCCTGAAGCATCAAATCATCCAGAATAGCTCCCAAACACAAAAGACCCCTCCCAAATAGCAGTAAAACCATGAGGTTTTAGGTAATAAGGCTGGAGCAGAAGACAAAGCTCTTCCTGCAGCTGGGGCTTGAGCAGGGCTTCTCTTACTGGTGGCTCCGTTGGTGTTTGGTCAAGTGAGAGCTCTGGGTGAAGCTCTTCCCACACTCAGGACACTCATAGGGTCTCTCCCCGGTGTGGATGCGCCGGTGCCTGACGAGGTCAGAGTTTTGCTTGAAGCCCTTCCCGCAGTCAGGGCAGCGGAAAGGCCTCTCCTCTGTGTGAATCCGCTCATGGAGGAGGAGACTGGTTGAGGTCTGAAACCTCTTCCCACATGCGGGACACTCGTAGGGCCTCTGCCCAGTGTGGATCCTCTGGTGGCGGATCAGGTTAGAGCTCGTGCTGAAGCTCTTCCCACATTCCCCACACTCATAGGGCCTCTCCCCAGTATGGATCCTCTGGTGGACGATCAGGCTGGACATCTGAATGAATCTCTTCCCACATTCCCCACACTCATAGGGCCTCTCCCCAGAGTGGATCCTCTGGTGGATGATCAGGAAAGAGCTGTTTCTGAAGCTCTTCCCACATTCCCCACACTCATAAGGCCTCTCCCCAATGTGGATCCTCCGGTGGGCGATCAGGTGGGATCTCTGGATGAAACTCATCCTACATTCCCCACACTCATAGGGCCGTTCCCCTGTGTGGATCCTCTGGTGGACAATCAGGGAAGAGCTGTCTCTGAAGCTCTTTCCACATTCCCCACACTCATAGGGCCTCTCCCCAATGTGGATCCTCTGGTGGATGATCAGGTAGGAGCTCTGACGGAATGTCTTCCCACATTCCCCACA
>NW_028148053.1:427891-444037 GCF_008360975.1 Lichenostomus cassidix | reverse complement strand
GGGGGACTCCCAGCGCCACCAGGGCCACCAGTAGGGCCCCAGCTGCCCCCACACGCTCTTCCCGTGCCCAGCGCCGGTTTTGCAGGTGCGCAGAGCCCCAGAGCAGCCCAAAGCGCTCTGCCCTGGGGGGTCCCCGAAGCGGCCCCGCCCCGCGCGGCACTGGCAGCACCAGTCCGGAGCAGTGCGCAGCGCGGGCGGGCGGCATCAGCCGTGCCGGGCAGGGCCGGGCAATGCCCACGGGGCTCCCCCCGCACTCGGCCCCCGCTTGCCGGGACAGCAAGGGGGGCCCGGCCTGGGCGCCCCCCACCTCCCCCCTCCCCAAATTCCGCTCCCGGGGGCGCTGGGGGCGAGGGGGGTGCAGGTGGGGTCCAGAGGTGCCGGAGCCACGTGTCCCCCCCGCTGCCAGCGCCACCCCCGAAGCATCAGGGGTATCCCAAAACGTCCTCACAGCTGCCGGATACCCCGCAAGCCCCTAAGGAGTGGGGTCCCCCGGCTTCATCATCTCCAACCTTCGGCCGCCTCATCCCGGCCCCATCCCATCCCATCCCATCCCATCCCATCCCATCCCATCCCATCCCATCCTATCCCATCCCATCCCATCCCATCCCATTTCTCCCTGCAGTCGCCACCAGGACCCCCGAAAAACTGACGTCTAGATTACTCTCCAATGTCCCCCCAAGAAGCATTTGCGACTCACAGTTGGAGTCCTGCGAGATCCAAACATCCGCCCCCTTCCCCCCACCCCCCCCAACGTACTTAAAAATAACCAACCCTCCCAGGATCAACCAAAGTTATCTGGGTCTGGAATCTGGTGTCCTACAAGGTCCAAAACTCCCAACCTCCCAAAAAAGAACCCCAGGCACCGCCCAAGATATTTGGGCCGAGCTCCCCCTGCCCGCTCACCTGCGGGATGCCCCGAGAAGGGCGATGCTCCTGGGCCGAGGGTTGCGAACAGAAAGAGCGATGGACGTACGTGGTGACTGCTTCTTCTGCTCCTTCTGCTCCTTCTGCTTCTCTTTCTGCTCCTCTGGCCCTCCTCTTCCTCCCGCTCCCCCTCCCCCATCCCTCCTCCCCACCCGCTCTTCCTCCTCCTCTGTCTCTCCTCCTCCTCTCCTGCCCACTCGTCCTCTTCCTGTTACTTCTGACTCCCATCCCAGCTTTGTCTCACATCACCCTTGGTCCATCCCGTGCTCAGCAGAGCATCCTGTGCTCTGTCAGCACTCTCTGTTCCTTCTGGAAGGGTTTGGGATTTATGCCAGGCACGGACACTGAACCTCACCCTAAACTGCCCCAGTGCCATTGCTGTCCCCTGGGCGCTGGGCAGCTGCTGTCCCAGGGGAAGCAGGGACACAAACGGAGCCAAGTGCAGCCCAGCTGCCCGCCCTGATCCAGACGAGCCCCAGGGACAAGGTCCTGCAGAGCCACACGGAGCCCTCGGCTCCTGGCTGGCAACGGCTTGTGTTGTGGCTGCCCCAGCGGCCAGAGCGAGTCCTGGAGCTCCCCAGCTCCTGCAGCAGGACCCAGGTTCCACCTGCTCTGCCAGGCCCTGGCCAGGGGCCAGCAGATCCACTGACCTTGAGCTGACATTTGTAAAGCTGCAGCGGGCAGAGTTCTGTGGTGCAGGAGACCCAGCATGGGAAGAGGAGACCTACAAGGACCTGCAGGAGAAACACCCTGAGCCTCAAATGCTGCTGTGCTCTAAATTTCTGCTGGAGAAAGTTCTTCCTCTCCGGCAAGAGATCCTGGGATGAGGCAAAAGCAAAGTTTGTGGCTGGTGAGAAATTTCCCATGCAGAGAGAGCAGAGGAGCTGCAGGTGGAGGCTGGGAGCCTGGGAGGAGGGAGGGGTGAGCAAGGTGGTTTTTTTGGGTTTGTTTTAGTTCTCCTTCTCATACTGTGATTTGCTTGGAATTCAATTCCCTTAATTTCCCTAACTTGTGTCTGTTGGGCCTGTGACAGTGACCAGTGAGTGACTTCTCCCTGGCCTTAACCCAGCCCACGAGCCCTTCCTCCTGAGTTCTGTGTCCTGCACCTGAGCAAACAGGACTGTGGAGAAGATTCCTGGAAAACTGAAACAACTTTCAAGAAGTGAAATGAAAATGTAAAGAAACAATCCACGATGTTTTCCTCTATTTATTTCTATGCTCCCCTTTTCCATGTTGCACTACTTCTCCATGCCACTAATTGCAATAGGATCTCACCTCGAAGATCTATGGCTTAGCAAGTTTTAGACTCTCTGAAATACTATGAGTTAAACATAGTTTGTCTTCCCCCGTTTTTCTTGGCAAGCAATGCTGGAGACATAAGTGCACTGCTTGGGTTGGGAATGAATTCTAGAGACAGGGAATGTGCCCCGGTAATGTTTGACCCTCAGCAGGGACAATGCACAACAGCAGCCAAGGGGATTGCTGTGCCACTGTGCAGCAGTCAAGGCTCTGGATGTGGGCTGAACACGGCAAAGTTCCCGTGTTTGGACAGACTCAGGGGCTGCCCCCGGGGGCGCGCGGGGCTCGGCCGTGGGGCGCGCGGGGGCGAGCGGGGAACGGACAAACGGCCACTCGGACAAACGGCCACTCGGACAAACGGCCCCGGAGCTTCAGTTGCAGCGGCGACAGCGGCGGCAGTGGCGACAGCGGCGGCAGCGGCGACAGCGGAGACAGAGGAAGCTCTTCGACCCACTCCGTCCCTTTCTCCGTCTCCTCCTCTCGCTCTCCCCCTTTCTCTCAGCCTCTCCCGCTGTCCCTTTCCCTGTGTCCCCTCCTTTCCCGGTGCCCCTCTCCCCCTGCCATCTCGGGCCATGCCCCAGGCTCGCCCCCAGCCCCGGCCGGGGCTGCCCCCTCCCCGCGCCTGGGCGTCCCGCCGCGCTCTCACCTCCGCCCGGCTCTCGCCATCGTGGCTGTGGCGCTGCTGGGCGGGCATCAGTGGCTGGGTCTGGGGCAGCATCGCCACCCTTTGGCTCCGCCTGTCCCGAGCCTGGCCCCGGCCCCGACGCAGGGTGCAGTCCAGACCCCGACCACGGCCCCGGCCTCGACCCTGGCCCCTGCTTCGGCCCCAACCCCGACCCCAGCCCCAGCACCGGCCCCGACCCCAGCTCCGGCCCCGACCCCAGCTCCGGCCCCGTTACCGGCTCCTCCCGGGGCCCGCGGAGGACACACACGGCGCGGCCGCTCCCGCCGCCTCCCCTGCGCCTTCCCCGGCCCGAGCTCCGCCGCTCGGCAGTCCGGCCGCCGGCCCCGAGCCGCCCGTGCCCCGTTCAGAGGGGGATGCCCGGCCCGGGGCGGTGCACAGGCGGTCGGAGGCCGTGTCTGGCCCCGGGCCGAGCGCTGACGGCCGCGTGTCGCCCGCAGGGAAGGCGCAGGAGGCCCTGCAGGAGCGGTACCGGCTGGGTGAGCTGCTGGGGAAAGGCGGATTCGGCAGCGTGTACGCGGGGACGCGGCTGGCGGACGGCGCCCCGGTGAGTGGCAGGGCTGGCGGCGGGCGGAGGAGGAGGAGGAGGGCGGAGGAGGGTGGGGCTCAGCAGGGCGGGCGGCGAGCTGAGCCCGCTGCTCTCTGTTTCTCTCAGGTTGCCATCAAATGTGTGTCCCGGAACCGCATCCATTATTGGGGCGAGTTGGTGAGTGAGCGGGGCCAGCGGCAGAGCCCGGGCCGTGCCGGGAGGGGATAAGCCGGGGCCCGGCAGGGTGGGAGCCGCCAGGATGTCTCGAGGGAGTTAGAGCGGGCGTGGGGTGAGCGGGGGACGCAGAGCATCCCGGGCTGGCTGAGGGGTCCCAGAGCCCTGGCATGGCCTCAGCCCTGCTGATGACCTCGTGGTCCTCCCGCAGCCCAATGGCACCCGTGTGCCCCTGGAGATCGTGCTGCTGGACAAGGTGTCCACTGGGTTCCACGGTGTCGTCCAGCTCCTGGAATGGTTTGAGCTCCCTACCAGCTTCTTGTTGGTGATGGAGCGTCCGGAGCGCTGTCAGAACCTGCGTGATTTCATCCTGGCTCGCGGGTTCCTGCCGGAGGAGGAGGCTCGGCGGCTGTTCTGCCAGGTGCTGGAGGCAGTGCGGCACTGCACCAGCTGCGGGGTCCTCCATCGAGACATCAAACCTCGCAACATCATCATTGACCTGTGCACTGGACAGCTGAAACTGATCGACTTTGGCGTTGGCACCTTCCTCCAGGCACAGTCTACACGAAATTTGCAGGTGAGCCATCCCAGGGGTTGCTCCTGGGCACCTCATTGCCCAGCCTGGGTGTAGCACCAGGGATTCCCCCATGTGCTGCAGGTCATAGGATTGCTTCTTCAGCCAAGTTGCTTTTGGGTGGGAGGACCAGCTCCTGGCCCTGCCAAAAGCCTTCAGCATCCACTCTGTCCTGGGCTGGGGCTGGGGCAGGGGCAGCCAGCCTGACAAAAACCCCCATGGGGTAGCAGTGAGGGGGGTCAGACCCTGTGCCCTGGCTGGTTTGGTGTGCAGGCGAGGAAGGACTTAGACTGCTCCACTCCCCTTGTTTGCCTTGGCTTAGTAATGTTTTATGGGGGCAATGCAGGCAGGGAGGAGAGTGGTTTTTCCCCACCACTGGGTGGGTTTTTCATTTGCATGTCATGATTGGGCATTCTTAGGGCTTCTGCTGCCCTCTTCCAGCCCCAGTGGCTTCGTTTCCAACCCCAAGTTTGTACACAAGTCACAGGTGCTGGCGAGAGGGCAGCAGGTCACCCCGTGTGCCACTGGTGCAGCCCCTGCATGCCCAGGGATGCTGGGGTGAGGCTCTGGGAGCAGCAGCATCCCCTGATGAACTCCATCTGTATTCCATAGGAACCCTGTCCTACAGCCCACCAGAATGGACCCAGCTCAGATGCTACACCGGCGAGGCAGCAACAGTCTGGTCCCTGGGTATCCTGCTGTACCAGATGGTCTGCGGGAAGCACCCATTCAGGAGGGGCCGGGAGATCATCTGGGGGCAGATCTTGTTCCCACGACGGCTCTCTCAAGGTAAATCCTATTCTCTATGGCATAGGGGGAATACCAGTGTTGGGAGAGAGCAGCAGGCTCATGAGCATCCTGCTCTGGCAGCTGCTGAGGAGGTGGCACATGTCCTGCTCTCCTGCTCTCCTCCAAAACAGAGAATCCCTGGGGAAGTTTAGGCTGAGCTCTGAGCACACCCAGCATGGCCTGGGCACGGGAATGGGGAGGGAAAAGTGGACAGGAGCCTTCTCCAACTGATTGGCAGTTTCTGGTTTCTCTCCTCAGAGTGCCAAGATGTTATTAAGAGATGTTTGTCCATGCAACCCTTGGACAGGCCATCGTTGGAAGAACTCTTCAACGATCCGTGGATGCAGGGTGTTCATCTGCCCTAGAAGATGGGAGAGATCCATGTGCACAGTTTGATCCAGGGGCCTGGCAGGTAACAGCTCCACACATTTCTTGGTAATTAGAAGCAAAGCAAACCAGATGTTTTTTGACCAGCTTGTAGCTCTGAGCAGGGATCATCAGAAGGGAGCTCACAGCTCTTGTGCTGGAGCTGAGCTGGAGATGTGCTCTGGCAAGCACTGGTGGCCACCATCCACCCTGGTTTTGCTTGTCCTGGTTCATTGTTGTCTGGGGCCCTGGGCAGAACACTGACAGCCTGGTGTGGCCCCCAGGGAAGGAGCAGGAGCCCCTGGAGAAGCTGGACCAGATGGGCTGCTGCTGAAGACGCCAAGGACAACTTCAAGGATTAGCACTTCTTCCTCAACCTGGCCATGTGCAAGCTGATTAGCTTCGATTCTGGCGCCTTCTGCAAAGACACACTCCAGACCTAATGTGCAGGTGAGTCCCCAGCCAGGGGATGCTCTGGGCATTGCACAGCCTGGCTGGGCACCAAAGTTTCCCCTCTTTGCTGGGGTGGATGCAAAGAATTCTTCAGTTGTCTGCCAAGCTGCTCTTTGGCTCTGGGCATCTGCTGAGGAGGTGGATCTGCCATGGCTGGCTGGAGGCTGGGCACATGTCCTGCCCTCCTGCTCTCCTCCCAGAGGCAGCAATGATGGGGAGGTTTGGGCACAGCTCTGAGCTCAGCCAGCATGGCCTGGGCACTGCAGGCAGTTGGGACAAGGGGGACAGGAGCCTTCAGCTGATGGGCAGTTTCTGGTTTCTCTCCTTCCAGCCAAGCTCTGCAGATGCTGAGGCTGCTCTGGGCTCTGCCAGGGCTCTGCTGGGGCTCAGCCCTGGGCATGGCTGGGTCTGCTCTGCCCTCCCATTGCTCTGACAGCTCTGCATCAGACGAGCCTGTTCTGAGCACACCGACAGAGCTTTGTGCTTGTGCAGGTGAGTGAGACTCTCCTGCAGGCCCAGAGATTGCAGTGAGGGATACACATCCAATTGGCAAGAACCCAAACACTCCACAGTCCCAGCAGAATGCCTGTATTCACAGGGTGAGAAGGAAGGGCATCTTCTTAATGAGATGGGGATCAGCAGAATTTAGATTCCCAGTCCTGCCTGGAGCTGGCAGGGCACAAAGCAATTTCTTATTGCTTCAACCAGAATTTAAAATAACAATATTAGAAACAAACCCCAAAATCTATTAAAAAAGGCTGCTGAGGGTCAGTAAGATAGATCCATGCTATCAGCACACTGACAAAGTAAATAACTGAGTTCTCTTTACAAAAGATCAGTTACTTCTTAATCCAAAGTTACAGAAGATTTTACACTACACACTTGAGATTGTTTTTATCTTTCACATTTCATCTAGTTTTTTTTTTTTCTTTTCCCCTTTTTTTTTCTAAAACAGAAAACATGTGCTAAGAAAGAAATGCCCTTTGCTCCTGGTTCTCGTGTGAAGCAGCTCCCTTCCCTCTGGCCCCGGGGCTTGGGGCACTGTCAGCACCTGCTGCTTCAGCCACTGCTTCTGCTGGCATTGAGAGCAACAACCAGATTGTGGCTGATCCCGAGGGAGCAGCAGCAGGGCCTGGAGCTGATCCCTGAGTCTGGGGCAGGGCTGGACAAATGACCCCACAGCAGCAGCCGCAGCAGCAGGAAATGGAGGTGACTTTGAGCACAGCCCCTGCCACTCTTGCCTCCTGTTTGCAGTGGTGTCACAGCAGCCTGAGGCACCTGGGAGCCCTCAGTGCCAGCAGGGACTTGAGATGGCAGGCCCTGGGCTCCTGGAGGTTGTGCAAGGAACGGAGCTGGGCACTCCCTGTCCATATGGAGCTTGCAGATGGAAAAGGCTGCTGTGCCCAGGCAGCTCCAAGGGCAGAGAAATGAGGCTCTCGAGCACTTGATCTGGGCCAGTTCCACAGTCCTGGGCAGCAGCCAGCGAGCAGAGGGGGAACAGAGGGCACAGCAAGAGGGACAAAAGCAGTCAAGTGCAGAGACTGGAGAGAGCCACACCTGGCAGAAGGAACAGCTGCTTCCTTGCACTCTTGAAGAAAGCTCTTGGCTCTTTCAGAGCACTGAAAGGTGTGAAGGGCAGAGAGGAGGCAACACCAAACAATGCTCCTGTTTTCACACCCTCCCCTCTCAGTGTCCAGAAGGAATTGGATGAACTGTATTCTTCTCTCTGAGTCATCTCCTTCAGCATGAGCAGCTTAGCACCAGGAGCTAAAGGAGCTGAAGCCTTAGGCCTCAAGAGCTGACCAAGAGGGAACTTTCTGAGCAAACTAATGCTGCTAACGTGGACCTAGCTGAATGGAGCTGATAGAATACTGGAATTATAGAATCCTTTCTGTTGGAAAAGACCTCTGAGCTCATCAAGCCCAGCCGTTCACCCAGCACTGTCAGCCCAGCACTAAACCACATCCCTGAAGTGCCAAGGCCTGAACAAGAGGCCTGACTGAGGCCTGAACAACAGGCCCTGAGCCAAAGGTGACCTCTCCATGAACCTTCCAACCAAAGGTTATCTTTGTATCCACTCATTAACAAAATATGCATGATCATTAGTATTGTGATAGATGTATCCACTCATTAGTGAATCATGTATTGACTTTTCTGTATTTAGAAGCTAAACAAGGCCATGAAATCCAACATCTGGCCTGTTTGGGGCTGTATGGTCAAAGTCAGCTCCCTTGGTTCCTCCTTGAGCCCTGGCCAGGCTTTGGGAGAAACCAAACAGCAGAATGAATCCAGCTGTTCCTGCACTGGAAGTGCTGTCAGTTTGTTTGTTCAGCACTCTCCAAGCTGGGCACTCTCCCAGCGAGGTTGGAGCCTCACCTGTGGCTGGACACAGCTGCAGGAATTCCCAGTGTCCAGAGTGGCTCTGCAGTCCTTGGCTGTGACAGCTTCCCCAGCTGATGTGTGGGGCTGGGTGATGGTAAAGTCTGAGGGTAACTGGTGATGGATCTTTCTAAATCATTACAGGCAATCTTTGGTAGGAATGATTAGGTGCATTGCTGAGCTTCTCCTGTTGTGATTCTTTGCTGCTCTGAACTATAGGAAATTGCACTGATTCCTTCAGTTGGTGTCTGTGTCTTTGGTGCTGGCCCTGCCCACTGGCAAAACAAAATTGGCATAGTCTGTCCAGATCACAGCAAAATGTCATTTTTTATATGTAAAAGTAAGGAATCAGTCCTGTCTGAAATTTCTGGATGGGAAGACCTTCCCTATAGTTCTCTGGGTCTGGAGTGGGCTGAGGTCAGAGCACTGTGTGAGCAATGGGGAAGTTGGTTAAAAGCAGCTGAACCAGTGGATGTCTTAAAATGCATCCAAAAATTGCGTTTTGAAAAAGGAAAAGAACTTGTGGATTTGGGAAGACATACATGGATTTTGTTAACAGGATATTGTAAAAAGCACCAACGAAAGGAACCATTGGTGGAATGCTCCCACATGGAGTGACAGAAGGAGTTTTTAATCTTGAGCTCAGATTCATCTACGCAAGTGAAATAATAATAATATAATGAAAACCTCTATAGATATATATTATAATAAAAACTTCATATATAATGAAAACATTTCTTATATAAATATAAGTACTAATATAAATGTCACAAAATAATTAAATATATCTATATAATGCTCACATTTGTTAGCTTTGGCTGCTCAGGAATGTACCTCTAAATACCTTACAAAATATGACTAGCCAGGACCTGAATTCAGTGGTAAACATTGTGAGATTGTTTACAATAAATACAGGAGGAAGGGATGAAATTGGCAATTTTTATAGGGTTTGGTGATACTGTGATGTGGAATGCTTTGTCTGTTACTGTGAAAAATAAAGCAATTAAGGCTGCTGGGTTTTTCATATACCAGACTGTCCACAAGCTGCAGGACTGGTTGAACAGATAAAGGGGTTGTTAAAAGAGCAGTTGAAAAATTAAGGAGATGGGAACCTGTCCTGATGGAGAACCCCTTAGAGGTCCACTCCAGAAGCTGCAGGGCTGGATCTTTATGCATTAGATTTAATGAGGATAAATCAGAAGCAAATGAGAGTTATCAATACCAGAACAGGAATTCAGATTCCTCCAGGACACTCTGGTTTCATAACTGCTCACTGCAGCTTGGCCTGTAAAAGTGTTCATGTCATGGGAGGAGAAATTGATGCAGATTATCAAGGAGAAATTGAATTCTGTTAAACAATAGGGAACAAAATTGAATTATTCAACCCCATGACAGGGTAGTATGATTATTGACATTGTAGTTTTAAAGACATTTGGGAAAAAAAAAAAAATCCACCTCAAATCACCACTGTCTGTGGAGATAAAGGGTTTGGATCCAGCAGTCCTAATAATGGAGCCAAGGTGTGGGTCCAGAGGCCAAATGGCCCTTCTGAGCCAGCTGAAGGAACAGCTCTGGGGAAATTAAATTAAAACACTGTTTTAATCCTGAAACCTGGGCAGGAACAATGGGAATATGTCCCTGCAGCCAAGTGTTCTATGGGAGAACAAGTAGATGTTATAGGATGTTGTTTTACAGATCCTGCCAGACCAAATCTCCCTGTTTGCCCCAACGTTCCCTTTGGAAAATGCTCTGATCCACAGGGCTCCATGTGAAGGCTGATGTGACCCTGAGTGCCTTCCACAGGAATTCCAGCCAGGAGCCTGGAGCACCTCAAGGACTGGGAGCTGGCAGCTCTGCAGCCGAAGGGGAAAGGACCCCACCAAGCCTTGTTACCCACAGACACCGCAGTGAAGCTGAACAGCAAAGGACCTTGGGGCATTATTGTGGAATTGAAAAGGAGCCAGCTCCATGGACAATGGAATTATTGTTCCTAACCTGAATGAGACTGAGGAAAAAGTCACTTGTCACTAAAGAACTACTTATGCCTATAAGATGTATCTTGATAGTCAACCAGAATCTTTGTTTGCCAGAAACACCTCTGGAGTTTCACCAAGGGATTAGTCATAAGAATTCATATGAAAATGTAAAGATCAAGGTAGCTAAAATACTCAGTGTAACTTATTGCTGGATTTGTTCTCAATCAATGTTGGGAGGAATGGGATTCCCTTGAAGGGCCCATCCTGTGGGGTGGCAGAACTCTCTCAATGGGCTCTGACTTGTAACGGAGACAGTGAAGGGACAGTTAGAGAAAACTATACTGTGGAACAAAAGAATACAGTGATCAGTTTTACAGGATTCAGTAAGATTTCCCTTCAGGAGAAACCTACCCTGTTATAGTTAGAGGCCAAAATATGAAAGGATTTATATGGTTTAGCATTACTGAAAAAGTCAATAGAGCTTGGGGTGCTGGAGCTGCTCAGGGTCAGTGTTACCCCACTCTCAGCTGCAGTGCCACCCTTTTGGGTACTTTGGCAACAACCACAGGGAAGAGCTGGGGCCAAGAGAAGATTTTGCACCCAAAGAGTGCCTTTGATTTCAGAAAGCCAAAGATTCTGGTTCACCCTGTGCCCTTTGTGTGCTGCCTCATCCTATGAAGTTTATATTAAGGAGCTAAATTGATTATTAGAAGAAGTAGCAAATGATGCTATTAAAATATTGAATAGCACATCCTATGAGCTCCAACAAACACCAATGGGAGCTCTACAGAACCACATGGCCTTGGATTATCTGCCTTCTGTCCAGGGAGGAATCTCTGCTATTCTAGGACAGGAATGTGGCACTTGTATCAGTGATGGGTTTGGAGTCCAACAGTCAGGAATGACCTCAGTAGAAAGAACAGTAGAAGAGTGGCAGAAAGAAAAAAATTCTCCCTGGTGGGATTGGCTTCATGGCTGCCAAATTGGAGGCTGCTGTGAAATGCATTTGTGGCAGTGACTGTAATCATTGCAGTGTGTGCACTTGGTGTGTTATGATTCCATGGTAGAGTTGTTGTAACAGTTTTTCCTGGAAAATAGAGAATTCAGATTTGTCTAAAAAGAGAGAGAGTCTCAAGAAAAAAGGAAGACTTGATAGATAGCATAGAGAATAGCAACTAATGAGGCATGTTTTAAAAGGATTGCCAATTATAGGTCTGAGTAATGAACCTAAAGAGCATTTAATTGGAGAGCGAGAGGCTATGCCTTTATGCCTAATACCTAAATGTAAAGTTATATTATCGAAAGAATTGTTATGAAGGTTGTAGTTTATCTGTGGGTCAAAGGACTTATTGAACTACCAAGGCCTGAAGAACAGGCCCTGAGCCAAAGGTGATCTCTAGATGAACCTTACAACCAAAGTTTATATTTGTATCTGCTAATTAACAAAATAATATTACCAAAATGATCTTTTTAGCTGTTCATTGTGAAACCTGGTTTTACCTTTCAGTATTTAGAAACCAGACAAGGCCAAATCTGGCTTTCTTTGGGGGTGTATGGTCAAAGTCAGCTCCCTTGGTTCCTCCTTGAGCCCTGGCCAGGCTTTGGGAGAAACCAAACAGCAGAATGAATCCAGCTGTTCCTGCACTGGAAGTGCTGTCAGTTTGTTTGTTCAGCACTCTCCAAGCTGGGCCCTCTCACAGTGAGGTTGGAGCCTCACCTGTGGCTGGACACAGCTGCAGGAATTCCCAGTGTCCAGAGTGGCTCTGCAGCCCTCGGCTGTGACAGCTTCCCCAGCTGATGTGTGGGGCTGGGTGATGGTAAAGTCTGAGGGTAACTGGTAATGGATATTTCTAAATCATTACAGGCAATCTTTGGTAGGAATGATTAGGTGCCTTGCTGAGCTTCTCCTTTTGAAATTCTTTGCAAATGATTTTGTACATTGCTGAACTTATCCTTTTGTCATTCTTTGCACTTTTGCATTATATAAATTACACTGTTCCTTCAGTTGGTGTCTGTGTCTTTGGTGCTGACCCTGACCACCAGCAAAACAGGATCCCCTCCTACCTAAGTGTTCCCTGGGAAGACAAAAAACATCACTCCAAATGTCCCCCCTTGCTCCTTTCCCCCCCACTTTATACACTGAGCGTGATGTCCTGTGGTCTGGGATATCCCCAGGGTCAGTTGGGTCACCTGTCCCCCTGTGTCCCCTCCCAACCTCCCCCACACCCCCAGCCCCTCCCCAGCGTGGCCAGACGAGGGGCAGGAAAGGCCTTGGCTCTGTGCAAGCTCAGTGAGAACAAAACCATCTGTGTGTGATCAACCTTGTGCTCAGCACAGCCCCAAAGCACAGCCCCAAGGAAGCCCTGGGAAGGAAATTCCCTCTGCCCCACCCAAAGCAGCACCCCATGGCCATCCAGCATCACCACGGCTCCACAGGCTCCTTTCTGACCGTGACAATCCCCATCCCAGCAGGGCAAAGGTTGTTTGCAATGGACCCAACCTCAGCAAAGTGTCTCTTGCAGGTTGTCCTGGCATTGGAGAGTAGGAAGGGGGGCTCTGTGCTGGTTGCCATGGCAACCTCTGGACCAATGATGCCCTATGGTGGTTGCCATGGCACCCAAGCCCAGTAGTGTCTCAGTGCAAGTGTCCCTGGCATCAGTCCCTCCAAGGGGTTTCCATGGCAACTGCCATGACAGGTGACCCAGGTGTGGTGTCCCAGTGATGGTTGCCATGGAAACAGTCCCCAGCACTGACCCTTTCTGTCAGGCTGACCTGGCCTTTGGCCCTGGCACTGGGCTTTGCTGCTGGTTCCGCGGCGCCTGCCCAGCCAGCGCGGCACAGGGCAGGTGGCCATGGCACAAACCCCAGCCATGGATCCCCTGTGCCTCTGGGCAGTGACACCAGCCCTGAGCAATGGGCTGCTGCCGTGGGGTCAGTGAAGTGGCCATGGCAACAGCCCCTTGCAGTGGCCCAGTGCAGGTTGGCATGAGAATCCAGCATCACAGCTGGCCCAGGGCAGGGCTGCAGTGCCCTTCCCAGCAGCCTGTCTGCACACAAGCACTTCCAGGGCTCTCTGCATTTCCCTTCCCTTCACTCTTGGCTCACTCACACACCTCTCAACAATCCCCTTGGTGCTTTGAGCTGCAAGGAGTTCAAAGCTTGTCTGCCCTTCAGCAGTTGCTCTAATTCTGCCTTCTCTGAACCCTGGATTTGTGTTTATTGTAGAACTTCCTGTGTGTCTAAAATTATCCTTGCATGGTTCTGCCTTGGGGAAGGGGAACCTCCTTGGTGGCAGCTTGGGCTTGGCACACACTTAAGGAGGGTGTCTGATTTCAGTGGGGAAACTCAGGAGCTTCAAGAAATAAAAGAAGAAACCCCTCTTTGCCTGAGTGCAGCCAGTTGTGCAAGCAAAGCAGGTTCCAGGTGAATGAGGAGAGACAGGATGAGGTTGGGCTTTGAGGACCAGGGTTGTCCACACCCACGTCAAGGCACAGCTTCTCTGACCAAGCCAGACCTCCTTCGGTAAGACCCTGGATCAATATCAGTCACAGAATGCTGCAATCTTCTCTAAAGGGACAAATACACCCTTTAAAATAGGAATGCCGATTTATTAGAAGCTCTTTGAAATATTTCTCCATAATGATAAAATAACTTCCTAATGAACAGCATAATACCAGAGGGAAATCAAGGCAGAGCCATGGTTTGTTAGGAGTCTGGATCAGCCCAAGGCTTTGTGTGCCAAGGCAGAGCCAGGCAGGACGCAGAGCTGTCAGCAAAGGAAGGGCCAGCGAGGTGGGGCAGCCGGGGGATGATGACAGCCTGCAGGGACAGAGGCACAGGGCATGGACAGTGTAGGACAGCCTGGGCTGGAGAGGGCAGAGGGATGTGCAGAAGCTGCAAGGCCCTGACAGAGCCAACTTGTGCAGCACTTTGGCCATGGCTGCTGTCCCTGGCCCTGAGGCCAGCAGGACACAAGTGACCCTTGCAGCCCTGGGGCCTCATGGCCTCCTTGTCCCTGCCCAGCAGCCTGGCAGGGGCCGCCCCATGGTCCTGCCCTTGGCATTGCACATCCCCACATCCCAGTGCCCTGGGAAGAGCCCTGAGCAATGAGGGAGGGACAGGATCTGCCTTGCCAGGGGCTGGTGCTCAGGGCTTGGCCCTTTGGATTCATGAAACATATCCAGGTTTGCTCAGTATCAGAGACACCTTTGCCTTGTTTGTCCTCACCTGCCATCACTGCCTGCAGTGTTCTGCTCTCACTGGAACCTGGGGAGAGTTTCGCAGTTGTGTCTGTTAGAGGAACCCATTTAAACTACAAGGAACTTCAGTGTTTCCATCTCACTTTGACTTCTTGAGAAGTCTTTTGCACTCACTCTGAGGGACTGAGTCTGATGCAAACAGCACCAAAGCCCCACGAGGGTCATTCAAGTCCCTGTGCTGTTGCTGTGCTGCTGAGCTGGGCTGGGCTCCTGGCACAGAGGAGCTCCTGGCAAGCGGCAGCGCTGCAGAGAGACAGCTCTGCCCAGGAGCAGCTCCTGTGCACAGCCCAGCAGGGCTGGGGCACTGCCAGGCCATCTCAGGGACACCAGCAGGGCACACCCAGAGCTCACAGGTGCTCAGCATTGGCAGGGGCTGTGCCATGGCCCAGAGGGGCTGTGTCATAGCCATGGGCACCTCTGGGGCTGTGTCAGAGAGCCACAGAGCAGCTGTGATGTCAGAAAGCAGCTGTGTGACATCACAGAGTGGGTTGTGAGAGGTCACACATTTGGCTATGACATACCAGAGTGTTCTGTGAGCTCATGGACCAGCTATGGCATCAGAGAGGGGACTGTGTGACATCGCAGAGCTCACTGTGACATCACAGTGTGGCTGTATGACATCCCAGGTTGGCTGTGAGGTCACAGAGGGCTGTGACATCATAGACTGGGCTGTGAAATCACTGGTTGGTTGTGTGACATGATAGGGCAGGATGTAATGTCCCATGGTGGTGATGTGACATCATGAAGCAGGCTGTGCCACAGAGTGGGCTGTGACATCACAAAGAGGGCTGTGCGGTTGCAGAGCAGACTCTGCCATCATAGAGGATGGCTCTGTCTGACATCAGAGAGCAGGCTGTGACATCACAGTGTGGCTTTGTAACATCACAGAGTTGTCTGTGACATCAAGGAACAGGCTGTGTGATTTCACAGAGAACGCTGTGACGTTACAGACTGGGTTTTGACATCACAGGGTTGTTGGGTGACATCCCAGAGGGGTTGTGACATCCCAGAGCAAGCTGTGACATCACAGAACGGTGGTGTGACACCCGAGGGCAGGTTGTGTGACATTGCAGCATCAACTGGGACATCATAGAGAGGGCTGTGACATTCCAGAGTGGATGTGTGACATCATAGGAGGTCTGTGGGAGGTCCCTGGGGAGGTCACTCTGCCCTAGCCCCCCCCAAAGTTCCCCCAGACAACTCCAACGCTGCTCGTGCACAGCAGGGTCCCCTGTCCCCCCAGGTCCCCTCCAACCTCCAGTGCCACAGCCTCCCCCACAGGATGTTCCACCAGATCGACCCCCAGAGCCTGACATGGGGACAGTAGGGACAGGCCCTGGGGGGTGGGACAGGGAGACAGGGACCCCCTGGCAGCGTCCCCGTGTCCCCCAGGAGGAGATCCTGGCCCAGGTCTTACAAATGAGGGCTTGAGAGCACTTAAAAAATCCCCAGCAAGGCATCAGCAAAAACCAGATTTAATGTCAAGCGACAGCACAACAAAGTTCCTTGGCAAGAGTCACTCTGCTCCTGACTGGACAGTTCAGGCACACCAGGGGAAAAAAGCAACAACAAAACCAAGCAAATCCAGGCAATCAAACCAGATATTGACTGAGAACTGTCCGTGTGTGTGTGTGTGTGTGTGTGTGTGTGTGTGACAAAAGGACAGTGAGGGCAAGGATAAAAGGAATATGGCCTAAAAGCTTAACAGCCCTCAAACTTAACAGAACTTAACTTCTACCTTA
>NW_028148053.1:406736-427393 GCF_008360975.1 Lichenostomus cassidix | reverse complement strand
GCAGCCAAAGTTAACAAATGTCACCATTTTATATATATATATATAAAATTATGTTGTGATATTTATATTTATACTTATATTTATATAAGAATTTTTTCATTATATATGAAGTTTTTATTATAATATATATGCATAGAGTTATTATGTTATTATTATTTCACTTGCGCAGATGAATCTGAGCTCAAGATTAAAAACTCCTTCTGTCACTCCATGTGGGAGCATCCCACCAATGGTTCCTTTCGTTGGTGCTTTTTACAATATCCTGTTAACAAAATCCATGTATGTCTTCCCAAACACACAAGATCTTTCCCTTTTTCAGAACGCAATTTTTGGATGCATTTTAAGACATCCACTGGTTCAGCTGCTTTTAACCAACTTCCCCATTGCTCACACAGTGCTCTGACCTCAGCCCACTCCAGAGCCAGCAAACCATAGGGAAGGTCTTCCCATCCAGAAATTTCAGACAGGACTGATTCCTTACATTTACATATAAAAAGTAAAAATTTGTTGTGATCTGGACAGACTATGCCAATTTTGTTTTGCCACTGGGCAGGCCCAGCACCAAAGACACAGACACCAAATGAAGGAATCAGTGCAATTTCCTACAGTTCAAAGCAGCAAAGAATCACAACAGGAGAAGCTCAGCAATGCACCCAATCATCACCACAAAAGATTGCCTGTAATGATTTAGAAAGATCCATCACCAGTTACCCTCAGACTTTA
This sequence comes from Lichenostomus cassidix, assembly GCF_008360975.1. Lineage (NCBI taxonomy): Eukaryota > Metazoa > Chordata > Aves > Passeriformes > Meliphagidae > Lichenostomus > Lichenostomus cassidix. The sequence goes on along the minus strand of NW_028148053.1, from coordinate 426,670 downwards.
CCATCACCCAGCCCCACACATCAGCTGGGGAAGCTGTCACAGCCAAGGGCTGCAGAGCCACTCTGGACACTGGGAATTCCTGCAGCTGTGTCCAGCCACAGGTGAGGCTCCAACCTCGCTGGGAGAGTGCCCAGCTTGGAGAGTGCTGAACAAACAAACTGACAGCACTTCCAGTGCAGGAACATCTGGATTCATTCTGCTGTTTGGTTTCTCCCAAAGCCTGGCCAGGGCTCAAGGAGGAACCAAGAGATGTGACTTTGACCATACAGCCCCAAACAGGCCAGATGTTGGATTTCATGGCCTTGTTTAGCTTCTAAATACAGAAAAGTCAATACATGATTCACTAATGAGTGGATACATCTATCACAATACTAATGATCATGCATATTTTGTTGATGAGTGGATACAAAGATAACCTTTGGTTGGAAGGTTCATGGAGAGGTCACCTTTGGCTCAGGGCCTGTTGTTCAGGCCTCAGTCAGGCCTCTTGTTCAGACCTTGGCACTTCAGGGATGTGGTTTAGTGCTGGGCTGACAGTGCTGGGTGAACGGCTGGGCTTGATGAGCTCAGAGGTCTTTTCCAACAGAAAGGATTCTATAATTCCAGTATTCTATCAGCTGGATTTAGCTTGGTCCACGTTAGCAGCATTAGTTTGCTCAGAAAGTTCCCTCTTGGTCAGCTCTTGAGGCCTAAGGCTTCAGCTCCTTTAGCTCCTGGTGCTAAGCTGCTCATGCTGAAGGAGATGACTCAGAGAGAAGAATACAGTTCATCCAATTCCTTCTGGACACTGAGAGGGGAGGGTGTGAAAACAGGAGCATTGTTTGGTGTTGCCTCCTCTCTGCCCTTCACGCCTTTCAGTGCTCTGAAAGAGCCAAGAGCTTTCTTCAAGAGTGCAAGGAAGCAGCTGTTCCTTCTGCCAGGTGTGGCTCTCTCCAGTCTCTGCACTTGACTGCTTTTGTCCCTCTTGCTGTGCCCTCTGTTCCCCCTCTGTTCACTGGCTGCTGCCCAGGACTGCGGAACTGGCCCAGATCAAGTGCTCGAGAGCCTCATTTCTCTGCCCTTGGAGCTGCCTGAGCACAGCAGCCTTTTCCATCTGCAAGCTCCATATGGACAGGGAGTGCCCAGCTCCGTTCCTTGCACAATCTCCAGGAGCCCAGGGCTGCCATCTCAAGTCTCTGCTGGCACTGAGGGCTCCCAGGTGCCTCAGGCTGCTGTGACACCACTGCAAACAGCAGGCAAGAGTGGCAGGGGCTGTGCTCAAAGTCACATCCATTTCCTGCTGCTGCTGCTGCTGCTGCTGCTGCTGCTGCTGCTGCTGCTGCTGCTGCTGCTGCTGCTGCTGCTGCTGCTGCTGTGGGGTCATTTGTCCAGCCCTGCCCCAGACTCAGGGATCAGCTCCAGGCCCTGCTGCTGCTCCCTCGGGATCAGCCACAATCTGGTTGTTGCTCTCAATGCCAGCAGAAGCAGTGGCTGAAGCAGCAGGTGCTGACAGTGCCCCAAGCCCCAGGGGCCAGAGGGAAGGGAGCTGCTTCACATGAGAGCCAGGAGCAAAGGGCATTTCTTTTTTAGGACATGTTCTCTGGTTTGAGAAAAAAAGAGGGTAAAGAAAAGAAAAAAATATAGATGAAACATGAAAGATAAAAACAATACTCAGGTGTGTAATGTAAAATCTTCTGTAACTTTGGATTAAGAGGTAACTGATCTTTTGTAAAAGAGAACTCAGTTATTTACTTTGTCAATGTGCTGATAGCATGGATCTATCTTCCTGACCCTCAGCAGCCTTTTTTAATAGATTTTGGGGTTTGTTTCTAATATTACGTTATTTTAAATTCCGGTCGAAGCAATAAGAAATTGCTTTTTGCCCTTCCAGCTCCAGGCAGGACTGGGAATCTAAATTCTGCTGATCCCCATCTCATTAAGAAGATGCCCTTCCTTCTCACCCTGTGAATGAGCTGTACATTCCCTCTGAAATTGTCAGTGGTTTCATAAATATGCAAAGTCCCACTTACAGCTTTTTGCTCTGGTTTGGAAGTGGAGAAGAGCAATTCTTCATTCACCAACTCCAGACTGCACTGCCTTAGGAACACAGCCCACTCGCCAGGTTTGACTCACTCGTGGCATTCTAGAGGAGGAAGAAATGCAATTGCACAATTCCAACCCAAAAGGATTGAAGGGTGGGACAGACAAAACATCCTGTGGAGATACAGGCATTCTGCTGGGACTGTGGAGTGTTTGGGTTCTTGCCAATTGGATGTGTATCCCTCACTGCAATCTCTGGGCCTGCAGGAGAGTCTCACTCACCTGCACAAGCACAAAGCTCTGTCGGTGTGCTCAGAACAGGCTCATCTGATGCAGAGCTGTCAGAGCAATGGGAGGGCAGAGCAGACCCAGCCGTGCCCAGGGCTGAGCCCCAGCAGAGCCCTGGCAGAGCCCAGAGCAGCCTCAGCATCTGCAGAGCTCGGCTGGAAGGAGAGAAACCAGAAACTGCCCATCAGCTGAAGGCTCCTGTCCCCCTTGTCCCAGCTGCCCACAGTGCCCAGGCCATGCTGGCTGAGCTCAGAGCTGTGCCCAAACCTCTCCATCATTGCTGCCTCTGGGAGGAGAGCAGGAGGGCAGGACATGTGCCCAGCCTCCACCCAGCCATGGCAGATCCACCTCCTCAGCAGATGCCCAGAGCCAAAGAGCAGCTTAGCAACCAACGGAAAAATTCTTTACATCCACCCTAGCAAAGAGGGAAACTTTGGTGCCCAGCCAGGCTGTGCAATGCCCAGAGCATCCCCTGGCTGGGGACTCACCTGCACATTAGGTCTGGAGTGTGTCTTTGCAGAAGGCGCCAGAATCGAAGTCAATCACCTTCAGCTGCAGATGGCCCGGTTGAGGAAGAGGTGCTAATCCTTGAAGTTGTCCTTGACGTCTCCAGCTGCAGCCCATCTGGTCCAGCTTCTCCAGGGGCTCCTGCTCCTTCCCTGGAGGTCAGAGCAGGCTGTCAGTGTTCTGCTCAGGGCCCCAGACAACAATGAACCAGACAAGCAAAACCAGGGTGGATGGTGGCCACCAGTGCTTGCCAGAGCACATCTCCAGCTCAGCTCCAGCACAAGAGCTGTGAGTTCCCTTCTGATGATCCCTGCTCAGAGCTACAAGCTGGTCAAAAAACGTCTGGTTTTCTTTGCTTCAAATTACCAAGAAATGTGTGGAACTGTTACCTGCCAGGCCCCTGGATCAAACTGTGCACGTGGATTTCTCCCATCTTCTAGGGCAGACGAACACCCTGCATCCACGGATCGTTGAAGAGTTCTTCCAACGATGGCCTGTCCAAGGGTTGCATGGACAAACATCTCTTTATAACATCTTGGCACTCTGAGGAGAGAAACCAGAAACTGCCAATCAGTTGGAGAAGGCTCCTGTCCACTTTTCCCTCCCCGTTCCTGTGCCCAGGCCATGCTGGGTGTGCTCAGAGCTGTGCCTAAACTTCCCCAGGGATTATCTGTTTTGGAGGAGAGCAGGAGAGCAGGACATGTGCCACCTCCTCAGCAGCTGCCAGAGCAGGATGCTCATGAGCCTGCTGCTCTCTCCCAACACTGGTATTCTCCCTGTGCCATAGAGATTAGGATCTACCTTGAGAGAGCTGTCGTGGGAACAAGATCTGCCCCCAGATGATCTCCCGGCCCCTCCTGAATGGGTGCTTCCCGCAGACCATCTGGTACAGCAGGATGCCCAGGGACCAGACTGTCGCTGCCTCGCCGGTGTAGCATCTGAGCTGGGTCCATTCTGGTGGGCTGTAGGACAGGGTTCCTATGGAATACAGATGGAGTTCATCAGGGGATGCTGCTGCTCCCAGAGCCTCACCCCAGCATCCCTGGGCATGCAAGGGCTGCACCAGTGGCACACGGGGTGACCTGCTGCCCTCTCGCCAGCACCTGTGACTGGTGTACAAACTTGGGGCTGGAAAAGAAGCCACTGGGGCTGGAAGAGGGCAGCAGAAGCCCTGGGAGTGCCCAATCATGACATGCAAATGAAAAACCCACCCAGTGGTGGGGAAAAACCACTCTCCTCCCTGCCTGCATTGCCCCCATAAAACATTACTAAGCCAAGGCAAACAAGGGGAGTGGAGCAGTCTAAGTCCTTCCTTGCCTGCACACCAAACCAACCAGGGCACAGGGTCTGACCCCCCTCATTGCTACCCCATGGGGGTTTGTGTCAGGCTGGCTGCCCCTGCCCCAGCCCCAGCCCAGGGCAGAGTGGATGCTGAAGGCTTTCGGCAGGGCCAAGAGCTGGTCCTCCCACCCAAAAGCAACTTGGCTGAAGAAGCAATCCTATGACCTGCAGCCAATGGGGGAATCCCTGGTGCTACACCCAGGCTGGGCCATGAGGTGCCCAGAAGCAACCCCTGGGATGGCTCACCTGCAAATTTCGTGTAGACTGTGTCCTGGAGGAAGGTGCCAACACCAAAGTCGATCAGTTTCAGCTGTCCGGTGCACAGGTCAACGATGATGTTGCGAGGTTTGATGTCTCGATGGAGGACCCCGCAGCTGGTGCAGTGCCGCACTGCCTCCAGCACCTGGCAGAACAGCCCCCGAGCCTCCTCCTCCGGCAGGAACCCGCGAGCCAGGATGAAATCACGCAGGTCCTGACAGCGCTCCGGACGCTCCATCACCAACAAGAAGCTGGTGGGGAGCTCGAACCATTCCAGGAGCTGGACGACACCGTGGAACCCAGTGGACACCTTGTCCAGCAGCACGATCTCCAGGGGCGCACGGGTGCCATTGGGCTGCGGGAGGACCACGATGTCATCAGCAGGGCTGAGGCCATGCCAGGGCTCTGGGACCCCTCAGCCAGCCCGGGATGCTCTGCGTCCCCCGCTCACCCCACGCCCGCTCTAACTCCCTCGAGACATCCTGGCGGCTCCCACCCTGCCGGGCCCCGGCTTATCCCCTCCCGGCACGGCCCGGGCTCTGCCGCTGGCCCCGCTCACTCACCAACTCGCCCCAATAATGGATGCGGTTCCGGGACACACATTTGATGGCAACCTGCGAGAAACAGAGAGCAGCGGGCTCAGCTCGCCGCCCGCCCTGCTGAGCCCCACCCTCCTCTGCCCTCCTCCTCCTCCTCCTCCTCCGCCCGCCGCCAGCCCTGCCACTCACCGGGACGCCGTCCGCCAGCCGCGTCCCCGCGTACACGCTGCCGAATCCTCCTTTCCCCAGCAGCTCGCCCAGCCGGTACCGCTCCTGCAGGGCCTCCTGCGCCTTCCCTGCGGGCGACACGCAGCCGTCACCGCTCGGCCCGGGGCCAGACACGGCCTCCGACCGCCTGTGCACCGCCCCGGGCCGGGCATCCCCCTCTGAACGGGGCACGGGCGGCTCGGGGCCGGCGGCCGGACTGCCGAGCGGCGGAGCTCGGGCCGGGGAAGGAGCAACGGAGGCGGCGGGAGCGGCCGAGCCGCGTGTGTCCTCCGCGGGCCCCGGGAGGAGCCGGTAACGGGGCCGGAGCTGGGGTCGGGGCCGGAGCTGGGGTCGGGGTCGGGGCTGGGGCCAGGGTCGAGGCCGGGGCTGGGGCTGGGGTCGGGGTTGGGGCCAAAGCTGGGGCCAGGCTCGAGGCCGGGGCCGCGGTCGGGGTCGAGACTGGACCCTGCGTCGGGGCCGGAGCCAGGCTCGGGAGAGGCGGAGCCAAAGGGTGGCGATGCTGCCCCAGACCCAGCCACTGATGCCCGCCCAGCAGCGCCACAGCCACGATGGCGAGAGCCGGGCGGAGGCGAGAGCGCGGCGGGACGCCCAGGGGCGGGGAGGGGGCAGCCCCGGCCGGGGCTGGGGGCGAGCCTGGGGCATGGCCCGAGATGGCAGGGGGAGAGGGGCACCGCGAAAGGAGGGGACGCAGGGAAAGGGACAACGGGAGAGGCTGCGGGACAGGGGGAGAGGGAGAGGACAAGCGGGAGAAAGGGAGGGAGAGGGTCGTAGAATCTCTTCTTTCGCTTCTGCTGTCGCTGCTGCTGCCGCTGTCGCCGCTGTCGCCGCTGTCGCCGCTGCAACTGAAGCTCCGGGGCCGTTTGTCCGAGTGGCCGTTTGTCCGAGTGGCCGTTTGTCCGGTGGGTTTGTGTTCCCCACTCGCCCCCGCGCGCCCCACGGCCGAGCCCCGCGCGCCCCCGGGGGCAGCCCCTGAGTCTGTCCAAACACGGGAACTTTGCCGTGTTCAGCCCACATCCAGAGCCTTGACTGCTGCACAGTGCCACAGCAATCCCCATGGCTGCTGTTGTGCATTGTCCCTGCTGAGGGTCAAACACTAGCAGAGCACATTCCCTGTCTCTAGAATTCATTCCTAACCCAAGCACTGCACTTATGTCTCCTGCATTGCTTTCCAAACAGAACGAGGGAATACAAACTGTGTGTAACTCATGGTATTTCAGGGAGTCTAAAACTTGCTAAGCCATAGATCTTCGAGGTGAGATCCATTTGCAATTAATGGCATGAAGTAGTGCAACATGGAAAAGGGGAGCATAGAAATAAATAGAGGAAAACATCGTGGATTGTTTCTTTACATTTTCATTTCACTTCTTGAAAGCTGTTTCAGTTTTCCAGGAATCTTCTCCACAGTCCTGTTTGCTCTTTTCACGAACCTTTCCTGGAGGGAATGAATTGCAGGGATTATTGGGCTGCGCTGGCCCTGGCCGGGTGCCAGGTGCCACCAAAACTGCTCTGTCACTGTCCTCACAGTTGCAGGACACAGAACTCTGGAGGAAAGGCTCGTGGGCTGGGATAACGGCAGGGAGAAGTCACTCACTGGTCACTGTCATGGGCACAGCTGACAGAAGTTAGGGAAATTAAGGGAATTGAATTCCAAGCAAATCACAGTATGAGAAGGAGATCTAAAACAAACCCTAAAAAACCACCTTGCTCACCCCTCCCTCCTCCCAGGCTCCCAGCCTCCACTTTCAGCTCCTCTGCTCTCTCTGCACAGGAAACATGTCACCAGCCACAAACTTTGCTTTTGCCTCATCCCGGGATATCTTCCCGGAGAGGAAGAACTTTCTCCAGCAGAAATTTAGAGCACAGCAGCATTTGAGGCTCAGGGTGTTTCTCCTGCAGGTCCTTGTAGGTCTCCTCTTCCCATGCTGGGTCTCCTGCATCACAGAACTCTGCCAGCTGCAGCTTTACAAACGTCACATCAAGGTCTGGATGTTCCTGAACAGTTTGCTCGAGGTCCTTGGGGGCTGCATCCAATGCATTCTTCTTGTCTTCCCCCTTTGCATGGAGCCAGTGGATCTGCTGGCCCCTGGCCAGGGCCTGGCAGAGCAGGTGGAGCCTGGGTCCTGCTGCAGGAGCTGGGGAGCTCCGGGACTCGCTCTGGCCGCTGGGGCAGCCACAACACAAGCCGTTGCCAGCCAGGAGCCGAGGGCTCCGTGTGGCTCTGCAGGACCTTGTCCCTGGGGCTCGTCTGGATCAGCGCGGGCAGCTGGGCTGCACTTGGCTCCGTTTGTGTCCCTGCTTCCCCTGGGACAGCAGCTGCCCAGCGCCCAGGGGACAGCAATGGCACCGGGGCAGTTTGGGGTGAGGTTCAGTGTCTGTGCCTGGCATAAATCCTAAACCCTTCCCGAAGGAGCAGCTACTGCTGACAGAGCACAGGATGCTCTGCTGAGCATGGGATGGACCAAGGGTGATGTGAGACAAAGCTGGGATGGGAGTCAGAAATAAAAAGAAGAGGATGAGCCGGCAGGAGAGGAGGAGGAGAGACAGAGGAGGAGGAAGAGCGGGTGAGGAGGAGGGGTGGAGGAGGGGAGCGGGAGGAAGAGGAGGGCCAGAGGAGCAGAAAGAGAAGCAGAAGAAGCAGAAGAAGCAGTCACCACGTGCGTCCATCGCTCTTTCTGTCCGCAACCCTCGGCCCGAGAGCATCGCCCTTCTCGGGGCATCCCGCAGGGGAGCGGGCAGGGGGAGCTCGGCCCAAATATCTTGGGCGGTGCCTGGGGTTCTTTTTGGGAGGGGGGGCTTTTGTACCTTGTAGGACACCAGATCCGAGACCCAAATAACTTTGGTTAATCCTGGGAGGGTTGGTTTTTTTTGTGAACGTTGGGGGGGTGGGGGGAGGGGGCGGATGTTTGGATCTCACAGGACTCCAAATGTGAGTCGCAAATGCTCCTTGCGGGGATATTGGGGAGTAACCTAGACGTGAGTTTTTCGGGGGTCCCTGTGGCGGCTGCAGGGAGAAATGGGATGGGATGGGATGTGGATTGGGGAGTGGGATGAAGTCTGCGGGAGGGGGACGAGTGGAATGGGGCCTGGGATGAGGCAGCCGAAGGTTGGGGGTGATGAAGCCGGGGGACCCAACTCCTTAGTGGGACTTGCGGGGTATCCGGCAGCTGTGAGGGCGTTTTGGGGTACCCCTGATCCTTCGGGGGTGGCTCTGGCAGCGGGGGGACACGTGGCTCCGGCACCTCTGGATCCCACCTGCGCCACCCCTCGCCCCCAGCGCCCCCGGGAGCGGAATTTGGGGAGGGGGGAGGTGGGGGGCGCCCAGGCCGGGCCCCCTTGCTCTCCCGGCAAGCGGGGGCCGAGTGCGGGGGGAGCCCCGCGGGCGTTGCCCGGCCCTGCCCGGCACGGCTGATGCCGCCTGCCCGCGCTGCGCACTGCTCCGGACTGGTGCTGCCAGTGCCGCGCGGGGCGGGGCCGCTCTGGGGACCCCCCAGGGCAGAGCGCTTTCGGCTGCTTTGGGGCTCTGGGCACCTGCAAAACCGGCGCTGGGCACGGGAAGAGCGTGTGGGGACAGCTGGGGCCCTACTGGTGGCACTGGTGGCGCTGGGAGTCCCCCCGGCCGCGGGGTGAGCGGTGAGAAGGGGGGCGGGGGCTGGGAGATGGGAAAGGGGAGAAGGGGTGCTAAAAGACGAGATGAGACCCCTCAAACCGAGTGGGAGGGGAGTGGAACCCTGTACAAATCAATGTTTAGCAAATATGTTAAAAGCCACTTAGAATGAAGAGGGATGGAGGGATTTAGCATTTGTAGTGAGGGAAATAAAGAAAAAAGCCCACAACAAAACCCACTGGGGAACTGAGTCCATGATATCTAATGTCTGAAATTCGGAGCTGGCTGTGGGATAGAGTGAAATTGCAAAATCGATAACAGTGAATTGTTCCATTTATTTAAAAACAATCCCAGAAATAGGAAAAGGCCACTTCCTGGAACAGCTAAACAGGGAAATTAATCTAGAAGTTATTGGAAATGGATTTCTCTGAATTACCCAGAAAAATTTGGAATCATTATCTTTTGGCAATGGTGGACAAATTTTCTGAATGGCCAGAGATCTTTCCCTGTCATACCAATAAATCCAGGGAAGTAGTAAAAATTAAGCTTAATCAATCATACCAAGATTTGGGGGCCACTTGGGTTGTCTTCAGAGAGAAGCCTCCATTTTATAGCAGATGTGGTGCAACAGCCAAGCAAAACCCTGGGTATAAAAAGGGACTGACACAGCCCTTGGTGACCACACCTGAGTGGGAAAGTGGAAAGGATGAATCAGAATTTGAAGCAACAAATTAGTAAAATGTGCCTTTTAAAGAAACCTATTTAAAATGGCCACAGACCCTTCCTCTGGCTCTTCTGTGAGTCAGAATTCAGCCAGGGACAAAACTAGTGAATTGCTGTAGGGTTGGCTGTACCAAACACCATCAGTTCCTGGAGAAATCCATTCAAAGGGAGAAACAGATTTAATCTATACCTGATTTCTTTAGGAAAGGAGTTTATAACCCTGTTTGGACCAGTTGCTGTGGATGCCCCTGTTGATCCATTCCAGCCTGGGGATTTTGTGTATGTATAGAGCTGGAGCTCTGAACCCTTGAAGGAAAAGTGCCAAGGAGCTTTCCAAATCCTCCTGGTAACCTACACTGCCCTCAGGGTGGAAGGAATCAAGGCCTGGGTTCATCACATGCAGGTAAAACCATTAAATACAGCAGAGAGAAAACTGACTGATACCCTAGACCCTGGAGGTTTTATGTATATATATACATATATATATAATATATATATATGTCTTACTGTTTTAGAAACAGATACAGAAACTATGTTGTTAACCTCTGGGGAGAGGAATGTGGTCTTAAAATTAGTGCAAGATTTTGGCAGATTACAGAATGTAACCCCTATAACAGCTTGTTTGCCAACACAGATTCTCTGCAGAAAATCCAATTCCACAGGGAGCTTTAGTCAGCACTTTGACAAAAATCTGGGAATACATGTGGGAAGGAAATAGCACCCAAGGTAAATGGAAAGGGATGGAAGGAGAATATTCCTTCCAAAGGAATTCTTAGACATCCAAACGATACTGTTGAGAATTGTAACATCTCAAAACTGGATCTGGAAATCACCTCAGGAAATATCTATTGGCTGACAGATTGCACTGATACCCCTTGGGGATGTCAAATTCCAGAAGTATGGAACAGCCCTCAGACAGGACAATGGGAATATATCCAGCCAGTTCAGTGGTGTCTGGACTGGGAAGGGAGCCCAGGCCTCCCAGAGGACCCCTTCCAGGTGGGTATAAAATATCCTGATTTAATAAGGTCAAGGCCAAAGGATCCCAGGACAGAGGAAAAGTGGAATTGCATTTGGATAGACACTTGAACTACTTGGAATCCTGAGGTACAGTGGCTCATGGCTGTGGCCCAGGCTCTAAGGCTGGGATGTGTTTGTAGAAATTATTCTGCCTTTCTTAATGACTCCTGTTAGGTCTCACCTAACAAACAGTGAGGCTTGGAGAGACACAGACTGTCAGCAGGACATGGTAAAATCATTAGTTCACACAGGATGGGTGGGAAGTGATGGAATTTGGAGCACACATTTGCCCTTGGGGGAATCAAGAGCACAATGGACACTTGGGGTATTAGGGTTCTGTCCCTTGTGGAAGGAGTCACCCCTGGGAACCCAGCTGTGGGGAAAGGTTAAAGGGGATGAACCTTGGAAACATCCCAGCATGGGAACTGCAGCGGGATGGATTTTAGAATCCATCTTTACTCCTCAAAGATCTGCCTTTAGGAATAGACCAAACACACAGCATTGGACTGCAAAGTGGAACTTCAGTGAATGCAACTCAGCTGGGGTTTACTGAAATAAATTAACAATTGCAAGCCACAACTAAAATGACCTTGCAGAACAAACTGGCATTAGATCTTTTGCTGTTACATGGAGTGTGTGGATCCTTGAATTGAAAGAGCAACACTTGTTGTGTGCACATTGCAAATGTGATGCTGAATTGGATGATCAGGTAGAGAGGATAAAATCAGTTGCTGCATCCAGCAGGGGATTAAGGGGTGGATTAGAAAGTAACTGTTTAAATAAAATATTTAAAGGACTTGGATTTTCTCTGACTGCTTTTGTAAAGTATAATTGGGATCATAGTAATAATTATGATTATGACACTTTCTTTAAGCTGTGTGAAGAACATGGTTGGGAATGCAGGTGAGGAACTCGTGGGATATGAGTAAAAGAGCAGAGTGAGGCACATGAAGGCCTGCCCACTGCTGCACCCAGAGGCCCTGTGGGCTCCTCTCCAGGCTGCTCTGGCCCCGAGCCGGGTGCCCATGGAGCTCCAGCCCAGCTGGGCTGTGCAGTGGGGCGGCACAGAGGCTCCCCGGGCAGCACCCGGCCCTCTGCCCCCTCCAAAGCCCGGCGCCAGCGGCTGCTGGCCGCACCTCTGGGCTGTGCGAGCAGGGGAGGCCAGGGCTGGCTGCAGGGAGAGCCTGGCCAAGGGGCAGAGCCCACGCCAAACCTTCCCTCCTGGCACTCTCTCTCCAGCTGGCAGAGGACTTGAGCGAAGGGTCAAGCACCTGCACCAGGCCGTGCTGTACCTGGACAACCCACAGGAGCCCCTGCAAGATCATCTGTGGTTTTGCACAGCTTTGGTTACAGAGGGCAGAAAGAATATCTGTGACTTCTGTTAGTGGTCCTGATTCTCATGCAGGGAAGAGGACAGGAGAGCTGCACTTTATTGGCCACTTAGATATTTGTGTCAGAGAGAGGATTTGTCTTTTTGCAGTATACTCATTTGGTTGGGGTGCTTTTGTAACACTGAGGGGACCTTCATTCCTTGAGAACTTTTGTTCCTGAACAGAATTTTTATATTATTATCCCTTCATAGCAAACCCTTTGCAAACCAAAGAATGGCCCCTTTTCTTGCCTCTGATTAGTGCTTGGTTTTTGTAAGTGACTCCCAATGGATGACATTAAGGTAAATGAATTGCTGGTTTGAGACAAGAAGCCAACCAGCAAATCTTTTGCATTCTCAGGCCATACCAATGGATTTTGGGAGTTTGTAGCTTTTTTGAGCTCCTTGAGTTGAGCAATGGGAAGTAACACTTTCCAGAATGTAGCATAATCAAATGCCAGGGTGTTCTGTGCCTTTGCGGCAGAGGTATTTGTGTGCTGCACGAGATTGCTTCAAGGAGAAGATAATTCCAGGACAGACTGAGATCTTCTGACAGATACCAAGTGCTGCCACCAGCGGCTCCAAGTGCTCCTGCCAAGGGCCACCTGCAGGAAGGAGCACAGACACCAATGCCTGCTGGCTTTGGCTGCCCTCTGGCAGAGAAGCCCCCCAGGAGCACAGGTCTCTGGGGCAGCAGACGGGCACCGGTGCTGCCAGGACTCGGGGGGTGGCAGCTCTGCTTCAGCGGGGGCTCTGCCACACCTGCTGACTGCAGTGCTCCCCGGGCCCCAGGGCTCAGAGCAGCATTCGTGCCCTGGCCCACACGTTCCTTGTGTGTGTCACACCCCCGTGTTTAGGATGGCCAGCAGCTGGGACTTGTCCCAAGCAGGCCGTGCCACCTTCTGTGCAAGGCCCTGTGCCCTTCCCGCTGCAGCTGCGTCGGCAGCCGTGGGGGCTCCTTCTGCTGCCCTGAGCCCGCAGAGCAGGGCAGCGTTTGCTTCTTGTCTGAGCTGTTCCGAAGGTTCCTGTCGGGCTGCCTTAGATGCTCGGGGCAACGTATTCCTTCCAACTTGGGCCACTTTTGGCGGGCTGGGGCAGCCCCAGGGCAGGCGGCAGTGTGTGCAAGGGCCCTTTGTGACATGGCGCAGCATTGTCACCGTGGGATGGAACCGGGACAGGGTGTCCAAGGGCCCCCTTTGTGACACATCGTGACATAGGTGCTGGCAACGACACGGCCATGCCATTGTGCTCGGAGCACGCGACGGGACAGGACGGGACAGAGCAATGTCGTGAGGAGCCCCCGCACAGCACACTTGTTCCTTTCTGACCCAGAGCTTTTCCGAGGCGGTACTCCTGCAGGTGACCTCGTGGACAGACCACAGGACTTGGTGACCAGTGGCCTTCCCGAGGCTTCTGTTCTGCAGGTGCCCTTGACGGCAGACTGTGGGACTTGGTGTCTGGAGCTCTTCCAAGGCATCTCCCATCCCCACGGCCAGTACCCTCGAGGCCAGACCGTGGAACTTGCTGACCACAATCCTTGACAAGGAATCTCCTGTCCTTTTGGCAGGAGCTCTCCAGACCAGAGTGCAGGACTTGCTGTCCTGTAGCCTTCCCAAGACTTTTCCCTTGCAGGTGCCTTCAAGGCTCGACTGCAGGACTTGCTGACCCAGAGCTTTCTTGAGGCATCCCTCCTGCAAGGAGCCTGAAATCCAGTCAGCGACATGGAGCAGAGACCCCCAGGTGAACCCAAGCTGGCCTGGGTGAAGGAGGAGGAAGAAGGTGCTGGAGCTGCCCCAGCACAACAGCCTGGAGAGGTGGAGAAGTTGTTGCTGATGCAGAAGGGTGAGTGGCAGAGTTGGGCCACAGGGCTAGTGCCTGCAGCCAGCCTGGCCCCATCCCATCCCATCCCATCCCATCCCATCCCATCCCATCCCATCCCATCCCATCTGCTGGGGATATGCCCACAGGCAAGACGGAAGAGGGGCCGGGGCTGCCATCCCCCACAGCCGTGCTCCATCCCCTGGGCATCCCAGGGCTGTCCCTGCCTGGGCAGTGCAGTGCTGGCCTGTGCTCTCCGGCCTCTCCTGCAGCCCCTCAGCTCTGGCTCTGCTCGCTCTTTGCCAGATGCAGGCATGGACCAGACACGAGAGCAGGATGCTGCCCGTGGCCTCTTCCGCACAACAGCGCAGGTAGCTGCAGCCATCCCCACCTGGGCTGGGCCTGCTGTCCCTGCTCAGCCTTGGAGCACTCCGTGGAACATCCCTCTCTTCCTGCCCTTCATTCTCCTGCCCATGACTTGCAAATTCATCAAGTGCATTTGGCAGGAAGAGACCAGCGACATGGGCACCGGGTCCATGGCAAACTCTGATGTCAACAGTGCCGACCCCAGTGCTGCCCTGCTGGATTTGCTTGTGAAGAAGGGTGTCTCCATTCCAGAGCAAGTAAGCAGCCTGCGGCCAGGGCTGGAGCCCCCGGAAATTCCTTGGCCTCCCAAGCCACACCCGCTGGTCCCTTGAAGCCTTTGAGGCCATCCCAGTGTGGTGGCAAGGGAAGCACTTCTCTGGGGAAGCTGGGGACATTTCTCCCTCTGGCAGCTTTCCAACTCTCCCCGGGCCTTCTCCAGGTGCCCGCCATGGTGAGGTACATCCACCAGTGGCTTGTGTCCAATGAGTCTGGTGAGCACAATCTGGACATGGCCCTGCTGGAACTGACCAAGGCACACCCCGCTGATGTGGTGATAACTCTCCTGCGTGTGGCCCCATCGTGTGACAGGTACAGGGCCCACCTGCCCAGAGAGCTCAGGGCTCCCCAGTCCATTACCCTGTGAAACCTGTACCAGGTGTCTGACAAACAGAGAGCTCCAGGACACTCTGGCTCCTCCATTTCCCAGCCCTGGCATGTCAGCCCCCAAACCTGCTGCCATGCTCCCTCCCTGCCCCTCAGGGGTCTGTCCCCACAGGGGTGGGCTGCCTGGGTGCTGCCAGTGAGTGGCAGTGGACAGAGGCAGGGCTGGTGGGCAAGACTCGCTTGACACAGAGCTTTGATCCCACAGAGCTGCTATGACCATGTGGAGGATGATCATGTCCTTGGGCAGAACTGCAGAGCCAGTGCTGCTGACACTTGTCGATGTGCTGGGGAGCTGGCCAGAGCACAGCACGTGCACCTCTGATGGGGACAACACACCTGTCTTTGCCCTGGCTGTGAGTTCCTGGAACTGGCCTTTGCTCGCCCCCAGGCCACCTCTCCAGCAGCTCTCCATCCTCCTTCCCCCAGTGCATCTCCTTGCCTCAGGTACTGGGCTGAAACCTGGGCTAGGTGCAGCTCAGGGGCACCAGGCCCGGTGCTCCCCCTGCATCTCCCCTGGCCTCTCCCTCCCACGCTCGCGCCCTGCCCCATGGACACCTTGGCACTGAGCGCTGTCTCAGGGTGCTTTGTCCTTTGCAGGCAACTGTGGTGATCTGGAAGATTCTCCAGGTGCCCTGCTGCCCGCGTTCAGTGACGGTGTATTTCCCCCGCCTCTTTGTGCATCTGCTCTTCCAAGTGCTCTTCAGCACATCAGATATGCCAGACGAGGTCGATACCTTCTGGAAGGAATGTCAGCAGCAACACGGCCCTGCCACCAACCCCAACAGGTGCTCCATGCCAGTCCTCCTGTCCCTCCCATGTCCCCAGGGCAGGAGCCAGTGCTGCCAGCATCATGACCTGGGCTTTGCTCTGTACACAGGTTTGCAGTGCAGACCTTGAAGGCCCTGCTCTGCCTTGTCCGGTGTGAGCGTGTGGTGGTGGCAATGGAATGCAAGTGTGGCTGGGACACACTGCTCTGTGTTGACACCCAGCACCATGCCGTGGGTGTGCTGGCCAGGTGAGAACCCCTTCTCCCCATTGTCCCTTGCATTCATGCCCTGTGCCCAGTGTGCCTCTCACAGCCCCCGTGGCCATGGGCCAGAGGGCCTTGTCAGTGAGCGACGGCTGAGCAGACTGGAAAAGGCCCAGGAGCAGCCGCCTCCCATGTCTGCTCGCAGGGTGGTGGGGAAAGACCAGACCTGTGTGAGTCAGGCCTGGCAGAGGTTTGCCCTCCCACCTCAGAGTCTTGGTTCCTTTCCCCACCTCCAGCGAGATGTGCAGTGCATCCACACCCTTGTGTTCTGGTATTGCACTGCACCTCCTCAGGCTGCTCAGCAGGAAGGAGTCATCCTGGGATCTTCCTGCCCTGGTGTTCCTTGTGGAGGTGAGCCTGAAGGCCAGCACTGCCTCACTCAGCTGCCTCTCAGCTCTCTGTCTGCTTGGCTGCCTGGGACTGAGCCATGCCCTGTGCTGCTGCCTGGGCCCAGCCCTGTATGGCTCCGGCGAGCCAGCTCCCCTGTCACTGTGATCTGCCTTTCAGATCCTGGAGTGCCTGGACTTTGACTTGGACTTGGACTTGGGTGAATGCAGTGACAGCATCCTGGAGATCATGGCAAAGAACCTGCACAGTGATTGCAGGGAGAGGCATCACCTGGTTCTCAGGGCCCTCCTCCAGCTCACTTACAATCCCTCGATGGTGAGAAGGGGACAGTGGCACAAGCCATGCTGGCAGCATGGGGCTGGGGAACACAGTCGCTTGGGCTTGGCTGGGCTTTGGGAGCTGAGGCAGCTGCTCCCAGCTCTCCTGCCTCCTGCTTCAGCTGCCCAGGTGCTTCAGGACAGGCCTTTGGCCTCTGGGCCCTGTGCTAACAGGCTGGAGTTTCACAGACTTGTGTTCTGCACAGGCCAGAAGAGTGTGGAGCCTGACTGAAAACCTCATCAAGCTCCTGTGGGACACAGATGAAGATGTGCTCGCCATGACACTTAGTGTACTCGGCTTCACAGTCTCGGACAAGGGCACTCCGATACCCAGCCCCATTGCCCTGCAGCTGGCTGAGGCGCTCCTGCCACTCTTTGACAATGTGAGGCTCTGTGCCCCCAGCCACGGGCACTGGGTGCTGCCCGGACACTTTGTGCCCTGTGGATTTTCAGGCCTGTGCCCAGGTGTGCCGGGAGCTGCCAATGTTGGAGCCTTTTTTTCTTCCTTTCCTACAGGAACATAGCCATGTGCAGCTTCTCTCCATGATCCTCTTTCAAGAAATCATGAATTATTTAGTGGAAGAGGGAAAAAAGCCTTTCAAGTTAGCTGTTCGTCAGAGCCTGCTGCCACTCTTCTTCCACTGCCATGATGAGAACCAGGAAGTGGCAGACGTAAGGACTGACGGGCTGCTGGTGTCCCCCTGGGATGGAGCTCAGCTGCCTCCTGCCCTGGTGCCTCGCGGGCTGCAGCCTCCTGGCCTGGGCACACAGACACGGGTCCTGTGTCCAGGGCTGTGGTGCCATCTCCGTGTCTCTGCTGCTCTCCAGGTCTCTTGGTCAACACTGCTTCATGCAACCGAGTTCTTGAAGAGGAAAGATCTGAAGAAGCTGGTGAAGAAGAAGGAGCTGTGGCAGTTCAGCAAGTGCCTGGTAAGGAGTGCCATGAAGCCCCAAAGGACGGCCTGGAAGCCTCAGCCTGGAGAAGGCCCCTGACCACGGTGCTCAGTGCGTGGGGCTGGCAGCTGTGCCCCTGCCCACTGCTGCACCCAGAGGCCATGTGGGCTCCTCTCCAGGCTGCTCTGGCCCCGAGCCGGGTGCCCATGGAGCTCCAGCCCAGCTGGGCTCTGCAGTGGGGTGGCACAGAGGCTCCCCGGGCAGCACCCGGCCCTCTGCCCCCTCCAAAGCCCGGCACCAGCGGCTGCTGGCCGCACCTCTGGGCTGTGCGAGCAGGGGAGGCCAGGGCTGGCTGCAGGGAGAGCCCGGCCAAGGGGCAGAGCCCACGCCAAACCTTCCCTCCTGGCACTCTCTCTCCAGCTGGCAGAGGACGTGAGCCGAAGGGTCAAGCACCTGCACCAGGCCGTGCCGTACCTGGACAGCCCACAGGAGCCCCTGCGAGAGGCAGCCATCAGGTTCATCGGTGAGCCACGAGCCCGGGCTCCCTCCCCGCCCCGCCGCAGCTCGGCCCCAGCCCCGCCTGCTGCCCCGCCAGCGCCAGCCGGCCCGGGGCTGTGGAGCGCCGCCTGCCCTCGGGGCTGCTGCCGCCCTCCTCTCGCAGCCCTGCCCTTCCTCGGGCGGCACGATGCGGCAAGGGCCCGGGCTGAGCCCTGCCGGCGCAGGAGGCCGTGCGGCCACAGGGCTGGCGGCGCCGCTGTGGGGGAGCTGTGCCGCTGGGGCTGTGACAGGCTCTGTGTTCCCAGGGATGGCCGGGCGGCGCTTGAGGGGGCAGTCAGGACAGTTCCGGTTCGTCTGCATAGGTGAGTGAGGGCAGCGAGGCGCCAGCAGGGCTTTTCAGGGGGAGCTGCAATCGCTGGGCAGGCAGCTGCAATCCCTGCCCCGGCTGCGGAGGGCTCTGCTCCCTGTGTGCTCGAGGGGCGTCCTGGGCAGAGCACAGAGAGATTTCAGGGGCACGTGGGGGATTCGTGGCCAGCACCTTCCGGCTGATCCCCTTGCTCCGTGCTCCCTCCTGGCCATGGCAAGAGCTGGCTGGGATTGCCCCGGCAGGAGGGTCTCCTTGGGTCCCTGCAGATCCAGGCTCTGACCGTGGCTCTCTTCCTCTCTGTTTCAGCCCTTGAACACATGACAGATGACATCAGCCCTGCCATCTCCAGCCTGGCTCTGCAGACACTCTACGTCATGCGAGCGCTAGAGACAGCTCCCTTCTCCATCTTCTCGAAGCTGCGCGATCGACTCCAGAGCGCATGGCAGATATGGCCTCGTCTGTGGGGCCGTGGCTGGCTGTGCTGCTGGAGCTTCGTGGAGAGTTGATCTGCAGGGCTCTGGCTGCTGGGGCCACCTGAGCCATTGGGGAATTTTCTTTGGGGTTCTTCTTCTTTTCAGTTTCTTTATTGTGTAAATATAGAATGTGTTCTAATACACAGACTACCAGGATGTTTCTTTCGGTGCCCAGTGTCTGCCCCAGGGCAGGGAAGAGGGGGAAAAAGGGTGCTTGTGCTCAGCAGGTTGCCCGGGCTTGCAGTGTGGAAGGGAAAGTGGCCAGAAGCCCCTTGGCCTTTGGTGGTCCTGCTGAAGCCTTAACGTTTGCGCCAGAGCGAGTGGGCAGAGGCCAGAGCTGCGGGGATCCCTGTGAGACTGTGCCTGGAGATGGCCACAAGCCCTCTGGCAGCCAGGAAGCGCCATCTGTGTCCTGTCCGTGTGCTGCCGGCTGCATTGCCGAGGGCTCCAAGGTGCCTCTTGCTGCGGCTCCTCTGGAGCTCCAGCGGGGCTGTGCCGCTGCCGGGCAGGTTGGCTGGGCTGGGGCAGACCCTGAGGGGATAGGGCAGTGGGAGGCTGTGCAGGGATGAGGTGCTGTGGAGACCCTGACAGGGCAAGGCAGTGGAAAGGCAGGAAGGGATGTGTGAGGGGGCTGGGGACAAAAGGCCCCTGAGGGGAAGGGGTGGTGGGAAGCACTGAGGAACTGGGGGTCAGAGGCCAGAAGCAGCCCCCAGGCAGCCGCTTTGTTCCTGCCATCTGGCTGCTCTGGTGCTTCCCCAAGGCATCTCCCTCAGCAGACAGCTGGAGGGACCCCCAAAATCAGGCATGTATCTCTGGTCCTGGCCTTTCAGAGCTGTGGGCCCAGGAGTTGTGGGGCTGGGCGTGTGCCCTCCCTGTCCTCCAGACTGGGCCCCAGCCCCTCAGCCTTAGGCCATGCGCTCCACTGCCTGGCTACTGAATTTCTTCCTGTTGGTGTGGGGGAGGCCGAGCTCTGTGGCTTTAGGCAAGAGTGAGCAAGAAGAGCAGCAGCTTTGAGCCCGAGAGGGGCCATGAGCAAAGCCCTCTGGGCCAAGGGCATTCCTGGCATTCCTGGGGCATGGATACAAGAGAGGGCAGTGGGCACCTTCAGGGTGCCATGGCTGGCTTTGCGCTGGGCGACCTCCCTGAAAGCAGGGCTGGGGCTTGTGCAGCTCATTGGAGTCTGTTTGGAGTGCTGTTATGGAGGGAGATTTCAAAGTGCATCTCATGAATTTTATTTTTAATCAAGTGAGTATTTTTTTATTTT